>NC_088399.1:25307023-25607023 GCF_034236695.1 Oncorhynchus nerka
TACAGTATGTGTGTGTGTGCGCGTGTGTGTGTGTATATTTTTGTGTGTGTGAGAGAAGGAGAGAGTGTCTCTAAGTCAGCATTGACATAGAGACAGGCCACAGTGTCATTTCCTGTCCAACAGAAGTTTTGAGAGATTCTCAATCCTTCTTGTCCCTTTGCTCCGTTGACAGAATAGCTTCTGTCTCTGAGGGTTCTCTTATGGAACAAGGGCAACGTGTTGCAGCACAATCAATGTTCTGAGAGTCTACTGAAGATTCTAGGAGATAAACACATTAGATCAAATTTCACTTGAGAAGATTAGATTACATCCTGGAAAATACTGTGTGTGTGTGTGTGTGTGTGTGTGTGTGTGTGTGTGTGTGTGTGTGTGTGTGTGTGTGTGTGTGTGTGTGTGTGTGTGTGTGTGTGTGTGTGTGTGTGTGTGTGTGTGTGTGTGGAGATGTGTATGTGTGCACCTGTGTGTTAATGTGGTGTTGATTAGCCTGTATGATGGTCCATCCCGTTGTAGTACATAACATAGATTAATAGATATCTCTCAGCATGGTCAAGGTTGTGTCCACACAGACACAGTGATGTCTCACACTGGTGCATATCACTCAATAAAAGCCCACTGTTGTACCTTTGATGCTAGCTGTTATTACTGTGTGTGTGTGTGTGTGTGTCTGTGTGTTTGTGTGTGTGTGTGCGTGTGCGTGTGTGTGTGCGTGTGTGTGTGTGTGTGTTTTCTCCCTGATATGTGGCTGTGCCGTGTGCAATCACATCAAATAGACTCATCATAGGTCAGTTTTGCTCAGTGCTGGTAAATTACAGTCAAATACTCTACTACATCATCATAACACATAGCTACTTTGGAAAGTGAAGCTATTTATCCCCAGTCACACCCCCTCTGGATGAAATTTACCATAGACACTGATCTAAGGTCATCTTTATATTTCCCCCTCTAATGGTTATGGTTAGGATTTGGTGAGGGTAAACTGATTTGAGATCTGTGCCTAAGGACTGCTTTGCATTCTTGTATGAGGAAGACGAGACAAGGATTTCGGCAAGGCCATTCTATCTCGGGACTTTAATGAATTTTGGCAAAGAGATTTATTTATAAACTAATACACCGAAAACTGCAGACATTACTAGTGCCTCCCCCTCCCCTCAAACCAACCTAAAACGTGATCAGAAATCTCAACTAGCAAGCAAGTAGCAGAAATTAAGAATTGAGTGCATGCACCTTCAAGCGGGGGGGGGGGGGTTCGGCACAACACAGGTACAGGCAGCAATCTATTGGCCACCTGTTGGATGGACTTCTTTTGGAACATCTGATCAAAATGCAAACCCCCTTTGCAAAGTGAGTGCCATTCGTTCACTACACAGGAGCCTACTTTTGTATAAAGCAATATATTCACTCAATCCAATGGTCAACAATACAGAAAACATCTAACAAGAGTTTAGGGAGTCGGACTTCAAAGGAAGCACGTTCATCGGGCGTGGAAGTTCATCAGGTTTGCTGCCCCCACGATAGCAGCAGCAGCACGCTACACAGAGAGAGAGAGCAGGGGGGGTGGGGAATGGAGAGGAGAGAAAAGAACAACGATGAAGCCTCCACGTCCCACCAAAATATAATGTGGAAACAATTTCAAGCGAAAGCCAAACCCATCCTAAGCCCTCAACTCAGCGCTAAAAACCCAGACGAGAAAAAGAGGAGGAATCGGTGTCGATGTTTCGGAAGAAGAAAAAGCACCCCTTGGGCCCGATGATCTCCTCCTCACAGCCCGACCTCCTCATCTTGAACTTGCAGGAGCTGCTCCTCTGTGGCAAAGAGGACCACAGCTCCAGACCTCTATGCCACATACAGGACGGCTAAAAGATGAATCAGCCCGACACACAGAGAGTCGACGGCCTGAAGCCCACGTTGGTACAGTCCCACCATAAGAGCTCTTCGCTGGGGTTGGTGTGCCTGGAGAGGCTGGTTGCGGAACCTTGCAGCTAGACGGTAGTGACAGCGATGAAGGGGAGACACAGCCACAGCTGAATAAAACTGATCTGCAGGTAAGAAATGGGAGCAATGAAATAGAGAGAGACTAGACTGCACTATAGTAGTCTATCGTTATTATCCCCGATGGAGTAGATGTCTTTGCAGCATGTAGCCTGTAGACATCATGTAGACTAGGTTAGTAAAGGGTTGTAAACACCCCGTTCCAACATATTATAGATATGCTACATGTCATAGCTGTAATACTCCTCATCAATGGATAATAATATGCTGATGTAAAATAGCACCAGCATCATCAGAGGAAGTTACCTTTGACTTAATGGTCATATGATTCACCTATTTGTGTGTGCGTGTGTGTTTTCCAGCTATGACAGCTGTAGGCTATACCAGCAGCCTGACCAGACAATGTTGACTACAGGTTACAGTACAGTCTTAACACAGTGAAAAGACAGATGATATTTCATTAAAGAAGAGGAACACAATCCCTGGGTTATGGGAGGGGTAGTAGAAGTGTATACTGAGAGTTAACTGTGAGAATTGGTGCCCAAAGGGCAGGTCCTAGATCAGACAGTTTAATACATAGTGATTGTGTAAATAAGAGGAGAATGTATGTGTTTTGTTGTGTGGGGGATGGAGTCGTAGAAGTGCATGATAAAAAAAGTCTCCTTTGTTTTGGAAAAGCTCTGAAAAAAAGAGTGCTCTTAGAATGCACAGAGTAACAATCACAGCCAGACTATTTGGCACTATTTTCTATTTCCTTTGCCTTGTGCGTGACATTCAGCTTGATTTGTCAAGTCTGGTTGTGTTTATGTGGCCAAATCGACTGTATCCATTTCAGAAATACAGTCAGCTCCAAAAGTATTGGGACAGTGACACATTCTTTGTTTTGGTCTTGGCGCTCTACTCCAACACTTTGGATTTGAAATGATACAATTTTAAAGTGCAGACTCAGCTTTAATTTGAGGGTATTTTCATCCATATGGGGTGAACCGTTTAGACATTACAGCACGTTGTGTACATAGTCACCCCCATTTTAGGGGACCAAAAGTATTGGGACAAATTCACTTATATGTTTATTAAGGTAGTTAAACTCAAAAGTGTAATATTTGGTCCCATATTCTTAACATGCAATGGTTACGTCAAGCTTGTGACTCTACAAATTTGTCAGATGCATTCGCTGTTTGTTTTGGTTGTGTTTCAGATAATTTTTTGCCCAATAAAAAATAATTGTAAATAATGTATTGTGTCATTTTGGAGTCAGTTTTATTGTAAATAAGAATATAATATGTGGATGCTACCCTGATTACGGATAGTCCTGAATAAATTGTGAATAATTATTAGTGACAAATTAACAGACGCACAAATATCATACCCTCCCAATAAATGTTAACCTCCAGTGTTGTTGTAATGGTGTGAGGTTAGCATGTCTTGGGGGGATGATATTTAGGCTACATGCCAAGGCATGGCTGTCTCTATCTGTGTAGGCAGAGGGAGGGTTCGGAGACCAATGCAGCCCAGGAGCTATCCAGAAAACACGTGCACACGCACAAACGGCTTCTCTTGTTGTTTGATTGGCTCCTGGTTTGACCTCTGTCATTGGTTGGTTCATCTTGGTTTGACCCCTGTCATTGGTTGGTTCATCTTGGTTTGACCCCTGTCATTGGTTGGTTCATCTTGGTTTGACCGCTGTCATTGACTCAACTTTTCGTGACCCTTTTCATTGCCTTACCTCTCTTATCCTACCTCATTTGCACACACTGTATATAGACTTTTTCTATTGTATTATTGACTGTATGTTGGTTTATTCCATGTGTAACTCTGTGTTGTTGTTTGTGTCACTCTGCTTTGCTTTATCTTGGCCAGGTCTCAGTTGTAAATTAGAACTTCTTCTCAACTAGCCTACCTGGTTAAATAAAGGTTAAATAAAAAATAAAGAATTGGTTGGTCATCATGATGATGTGCCTGGAGACACTCTTCTTAAAAGCCCAATATCTTGACAACTTGACTGCTGACATGCAAAACATTCTGGGACTGTATCAACAGTGGACTAATGAAACCAATAGCAAAACATAGTGGTTCCACAGACTTTTTTTAGTTCACAAATCACATGTTTGACTGCACTGGGACTTTAACATTATTAGTTGGTCAAATTTAGCTCCAACATAACAAAAGACCGGCAAGAATTCAGTCAACTTAAAATGATATGCTTGATCAAATTGTCTCATATGTTCATTCAACTAGACATTTTTATTTGGACATCTTTACCCTCCCCCAAAAAAAGACTGTGGAAGTATACACACACACATAGTGTGTTTTCAACTTACTTATATACAGTGGGGCAAAAAAGTATTTAGTCAGCCACCAATTGTGCAAGTTCTCCCACTTAAAAAGATGAGAGAGGCCTGTAATCTTCATCATAGGTACACTTCAACTATGACAGAGAAAATGAGAAAAAAAATCCAGAAAATCACATTGTAGGATTTTTAATGAATTTATTTTCAAATTATGGTGGAAAATAAGTATTTGGTCACCTACAAACAAGCAAGATTTCTGTCTCTCACAGACCTGTAACTTCTTCTTTAAGAGGCTCCTCTGTCCTCCACTCGCTACCTGTATTAATGGCACCTGTTTGAACTTGTTATCAGTATAAAAGACACCTGTCCACAACCTCAAACAGTCACACTCCAAACTCCACTATGGCCAAGACCAAAGAGCTGTCAAAGGACACCAGAAACCAAATTGTAGACCTGCACCAGGCTGGGAAGACTGAATCTGCAATAGGTAAGCAGCTTGGTTTGAAGAAATCAACTGTGGGAGCAATTATTAGGAAATGGAAGACATACAAGACCACTGATAATCTCCCTCGATCTGGGGCTCCACGCAAGATCTCACCCCGTGGGGTCAAAATGATCACAAGAACGGTGAGCAAAAATCCCAGAACCACACGGGGGGACCTAGTGAATGACCTGCAGAGAGCTGGGACCAAAGTAACAAAGCCTACCATCAGTAACACACTACGCCGCAACAATACATCATCAAAAGCAGCCACAACTGTCAGTAAGAGTTTCAATGATTGAGTCTTTGAATGAAGAGATTGAGATAAAACTGTCCAGTTTGAGTGTTTGTTGCAGCTCGTTCCAGTCGCTAGCTGCAGTGAACTGAAAAGAGGAGCGACCCAGGGATGTGTGTGCTTTGGGGACCTTTAACAGAATGTGACTGGCAGAACGGGTGTTGTATGTGGAGGATGAGGGTTGAAATAGATATCTCAGGTAGGGGGGAGTGAGGCCTAAGAGGGTTTTATAAATAAGCATCAACCAGTGGGTCTTGCGATGGGTATACAGAAATGACCAGTTTACAGAGGAGTATAGAGTGCAGTGATGTGTCCTATAAGGAGCGTTGGTGGCAAATCTGATGGCAGAATGGTAAAGAACATCTAGCCACTCGAGAGCACCCTTACCTGCCGATCTATAAATTATGTCTCCGTAATCTAGCATGGTTAGGATGGTCATCTGAATCAGGGTTAATTTGGCAGCTGGGGTGAAAGAGGAGCGATTACGATAGAGGAAACCATGTCTAGATGTAACTTTAGCCTGCAGCTTCGATATGTGCTGAGAGAAGGACAGTGTACCGTCTAGCCGTACTCCAGTACTTGTATGAGGTGACTACTTCAAGCTCTAAACCCTCAGAGGAGGTAATAACACCTGTGGGAGGAGGGGCATTCTTCTTACCAAACCATATGACCTTTGTTTTGGAGATGTTCAAAACAAGGTTAGGGGCAGAGAAAGCTTGTTGGACATTAAGAAAGCTTTGTTGTAGATCATTTAACACAAAATCCGGGGACGGGCCAGCTGATATAAGACTGTATCATCTGCATTTAAATGGATGACAGAGCTTCCTACTGCCTTAGCTATGTTGTTGATGCAAATTGAGAAGAGTGTGGGGTCTAGGATGGAGCCTTGGGGGTACTCCCTTGGTGACAGGCAGTGGCTGAGACAGCAGATTTTCAGACTTTATACACTACACTCTTTGAGAGAGGTAGTTAGCAAACCAGACCAAAGACCCCTCAGAGACACCAATACTCCTTAGCCGTCGCACAAGAATGGAACGGTCTACCGTATCAAAAGCTTTGGACAAGTCAATAAAAATAGCAGCACAATATTGCTTAGAATCAAGGGCAATGGTGACATCATTGAGGACCTTTAAGGTTGCAGTGACACAGTCATAACCTGAGCGGAAACCAGGTTGCATACCCAAGACAATACTATAGACATCAAGAAAGCCAGTCAGTTGATTATTGACAAGTTTTTCCAACACTTTTGATTAACAGGGCAAAATAGAAATAGGCCTATAACATTTAGGATCAGCTTGATCTCCCCCTCTAAATAAAGAACCAACTGTGGCTGCCTTCCAAGCAATGGGAACCTCCCCAGAAAGGAGAGACAGGTTCAAAAGGTTGGAGATAGGCTTGGCGATGATAGGAGCAGCAACCTTAAAGAAGAAAGGGTAATGATACAGGGGGAAAAGGGGGAGAAGCATTGGGGATAGTCGCATTAGAAGGGGTGGGAGATGAGGAAATGTTGGACGGGCAAGGAGGCATGGCTGAGTCAAATAGGAATCCTGACTTAGTGAAGTGGTGATTAAAGAGCTCAGCTATGTGCTTCTTGTCAGTAACAACCACATCAACATTAAGGGACATGGGCAGCTGTGAGGAGGAGGGTTTATTCTCCAGGTCTTTAACCGTTTTCCAGAACTTCTTGGGGTTAGACCCACAGAGAGAGAACTGCTCCTTAAAGTAACTAACTTTGGCCTTCCGGAGAGCCTGAGTGCACTTATTTCTCATTTGCCTGAACAAGAGCCAGTCAGCTTGAGTATGCGTGTGTCGAGCCTTTCGCCAAACGCAATTCTTGAGGTGGAGTAACTCTGCAAGATCACGGTTGAACCAGGGGATGAACCTGTTTTTAATTCTCATTTTGTTTATGGGGGCGTGTTTGTTAACAATACCACTGAAAATATCAAAAAAGAAGGTCCAAGCGTCTTTGAAGAACCCTTTTAGGTTCAAGATAGTACACCCTCAGGAAAAAAGGTGTTACTGAGCCATTTACTTTATGTTTGTACTGTATTATCTTTTATGTCTTATCGGTGTTGCATTGTCGAGAAGGAACCTGCAAGTAAGCATTGAGTTGGACGGTGTAATCAGATTAAACATCATTTTAAAAAACAAAATTACTTTTACAATTATTTTTCAGAAAGGTTGTTTGTGAAAAAAAACACATTGACACCATTCTGTTCTCACTGACATTCAAATCAGCCTTGAAAAAAGGCTCAAGTTTGTTCCACCTGAGAGTCTGACTAAAAGTCAGAGAACACTACGGCGCACCAAATTAGTTTGATGGATCCTTTTGTCTTTTAATATGTCTTAAAGGAAAAGTAATCCAAAAGTAACTGAAAGTAATCAGATTACGTTACTGAGTTGTGGTATTCCAAAAGTTACGTTACTGATTACAATTTCACTGGTAACTAGTAACTAACACTTAGAACGTAACCTACCCAAACCTGGAGCCATGTATTGTGGTCTACAACCCTGGTCCAGAGGAGTTACAGGGTAGGCTTTAGTTCCAACCCCTAATCACTCTCCATCAACCTCAAAAAGCAAGCTACATATTTCAAACCAAAGAAAGGCACCTATCACAATTCTAAAACTGTTCTTACTATAGAGACAATCTGTAGTCTCTTTTTCCTCTGAGGTGGACAAATTACATGCACAATCACGGGGTTGGGTTGGGGTGAGATCATCCAAGGATCATTCCGCTTTTCTAAATAGAGGAACAAAGATAGTTCTAAAGGGGGTGGGAGTACATTGTACAGAGAGGTCCCGGGCACACCGAGAAAAACAGATAGAGACAATGGTTTTTCTATGGGGTCATACGTTGACGGACAACAGAGAGTTAACATTTTGATGGATTAAACAGATTCGTAGAGCATTCCTTGAGCATTTAATCCATTTCTGTGTGGCTGGGGCCTGATGGGATGCTTTGCACAACCTTGACCCCAGAACCCACATACCATGCACTTAGAGGAAGTTTCAACATCTATGTAAAAAGGTCAGAATTCATAGAGCATTCAGAATACTCATACAAAATACTCAGAATACACTCTCGATGTGGAAGTTCAACCAGCAAGGCTCCAGATGACTTCCTGTGTGATGTACACACAAAAAAGAGTTGGCTCATCCACCCCTACTGTCTGACATCTCTCTGGGAGCACAATGAAGGAACACTGGTAAGTACCAAGACATTTGTGTATCAGAAATTAATTGGATGTCTAAATGAGAGAATCTTCATATTTTGGCTCACTTTTAAAAGTACCTTTAATTTAATTGAAGAGTTTTATGGTTCCCTATGACCAGTACATTCCTACGATGGGCTTAGGATATGAGGAAAACTGAAATATTGTGTTGATACATCCCAACATCATTCAACAATGGATGGACAGCCCAAATGCTCTCTAACTTGAACCATCAAGTTAAATATTTCCTTATAGGGCACTTCACAGTATTGTTTTTGTATATGCTTAAACTTTTTAAGCATATCTATGCATTATTTACAGATGTATAAATTAATAAGTAAAATATATATGGCAAATTCAATTAGTTAAATCTTGAACTAAAAGCTACCTTAAAAGATTATGTTCAGGAAAGCAGAAGTAAGATAATGATAAATGTTTCCCCTCACTGTAGGGCTACTACACAAACTTGATTTTATTTATATATATATATATATATTTTTTTACGAGAGCAGAAGTCCTCGGGACTAATAACACACAGGTTCTTTGCGTCAGGAAGTGGAATATGGGAATGACCAGCTAGATATCAGATACAAAATACATTTCATTTTCAGGAAAAGAGTTTGTATGTTCATCATTGACACAATCTTCAGCGGCTAGTGTTTCAAACGTTCACTGCTGACCAGAAGCACAAAATAGTTGAATAATCTCAGTTTCGTCATCAGCACAAATACTCAATAATCACTTCATGTATCACAATATATTTCAGTTCTGATTATCTCCGGCCGACACACAATAAATATATACCCATCAGATAATAAGGAACCAAGGGAGAATGAAAGCAGACAGCAATTATGTTCCCGTAGAATTTGGATTACGTTTATGTCCTCGTCCTCCCAGGGCACGCCAGCCTGAACAATAGCAAAGGTATCCCCTGAATGAGCGATAACACACAACTTTTATACCAAAAGCATACTATCGTTCAACACGTCAACGGTTTCAACATGTTACATACTTACAAAGCACTATACAATTAATGATACAAATGTCCCATTGTTCATCTCAGTAAGCTGCAGAGAGAGACAGGTAGCCTACCAGTGGAGGCTGCTGAGGAGATGACGACTCATAATAACGTCTGGAATGGAGTAAATGGATTGGCATCAACACATGGTTTTAATGTGTTTGATACCATTCCATTCACTCAATTCTAGCCATTATACTCAATTCCAGCCATTATTATGAGCTGTCCTGCCCTCAGCAGCCTCCACTGTAGCCTACTCACAATCCAATTTAAAAAACGTTGATAACCTAAGCTGAAGCACTCAACAAATATAGCAATACTATCTGTGCCATTGTCATCTTATATATAATTTTGTCTTACCTCTCACTCCCCTCTTGCAGAGAACTGAGACTACTTTTGGAATCAGGTATTTTCAATCAATATTCATATGATATCCTCTTCCCACAGGTTTCCTTTTTCCCCTGCCTTTCAGAGACTGCTGTTCATCCTGGTGTTGCTGTGTCTCTCCCTCTCCTGCTCTGGGAGGACCTGGGCTCAGAGGAAACTACCCTGCGATGTCATCTCTCTCAACCAATCAGAGTCCTTTGACTGCTCGGACAGGAAGCTACTCCAGGTACCCCAGGGTATCAGCCGGAATGCCACACGGCTCGACCTTTCCTCCAACAGGATCAAGAAACTCTCCGGCACCTCGTTCAGGAACCTCCGAAACCTGACTCGACTAGACCTTAGCAATAACTTCCACCCCCAGAAACATCCTCTGACAATAGAGAACCAAACATTCTCCATGCTGGATCAGCTCGAGGAACTGCTCCTCGATAGTAATGGTCTTTCTGCAGTGCCAAGTGCCCTTCCGTCCAAGCTGCGGTTTTTGAGCCTGAAGTTCAACTGCATCAAAACCATCAGGCCAAATGACTTCATGCATGTCAGACTCTTAGAAACAATCCACTTAATTGGAAATTGCGACTACGAGAGTGTCTGTAATGGACTAGTCATTGAAAACAGAACTTTCTCCCACCTCACCAACCTTGCTAGTTTATCGCTGTCAAACAACAGATTGATAGGTGTCCCCCAGTTCCTCCCCCCATCCCTCCAGCAGCTCAAACTGAAACAGAACACTATCACCCACATTCACCAGCATGATCTTAGTGGCCTCACTAGCCTGAGGCTTCTGGGCCTGTCAGGTAACTGCCCTGTGTGTTCTAACACCCCGTTTTTCTGCTCGCCCTGTAATACACCCAATGGGGCACTACAGATACACCCATATGCCTTCAGGAAGCTATCCAAGCTGCAGGAGCTGAGACTATCCGGAAACTCTCTAGATCACCTACAGTCCTCCTGGTTTGAGAACCTCACCAACTTGCGCTACCTGTACCTTTCATTCAACCGTCTAGCTGGTGAGATAGCCAATGGGGACTTCCTCTCTGTGTTACCCGGCATAGAGGTGATGGACTTGTCTTACAATCACCCTGGACAATCTTCATATTCCCACAACTTGAAGCTCTCTAGGAACTTTTCCAACCTGACATCTCTGAAGACATTACACCTAGAAAACTATGTTTTTTCAACTCTTCACAAAAATGACTTGAACCCACTTTACAATTTATCTCACCTGTCTGTGCTCAATCTGGGAACTAACTTTATCTATCAGACAAACCTCTCATTGTTTGGCATGTTCCACAACTTGTCCAGTGTTGGCCTCTCTGAGAACAAATTTGCTTTCCTGTCTAAGAAAGAAGATGTTTTGTCAACATGTGGGTGTAGCTGTGGCTATGAGCTGAATAGAGACAGGTTTGGGCCTTACGTACACAAGGATCGACTCTATCGTCAACATCTGCCTAACATTAAGCCAAAGTGTATTGTGTACGGTCCAGTGCTTGACCTTAGCAGAAACAACATCTTCCACATAAACCCTGATATGCTGCAAGGCCTGGACAACACAGTTTGTCTCAACCTGTCATCTAACTCCATTGGAGACATGTTCAACGGCAGTGAGTTTGTACATTTCCCCAAACTTAAGTACTTGGATCTATCCCGGAATAAGATCTACCTGCACTATGAGCATGCATTCAGTGAGCTAACAGAACTGGAGGTGTTGGACCTGAGTCATAATAATCATTACTTTGTGGTGGCAGGGCTAAACCACAGCTTAGCATTCATGGAAAACCTGAGCTCTCTGAAGGTTTTGAACCTGAGCTGGAACGAGATCAGCACCCTCACTCATAACAACATCTCAAGCAGCTCCCTACAGGAGTTGGACTTCCAAGGCAACCGCCTAGACATCATGTGGAAAATATGCCAGAACTATGAACTTTTCAGAGCGCTCCAAAACCTGACTTCCCTGGATCTGTCATACAACAAGCTCCACCGTGTACCGCCTGAGGTCTACAAACACTTCCCCAAGACCCTGAGACGCCTGTCTCTGAGTAAAAACCGACTGAAGGTCGTTGATTGGGAGAGGCTCAAACAACTACCGCATCTGGAGGAGCTGGACTTGAGTAAGAACAAACTGGAGCAGGTGGCCTGTGCTTTAACCAGTTCACTAAAGTTTCTGGACCTGAGACATAACAGGATTTCCCAGCTAGCGCCTGGTTTCCTCAGGGGCGCCAGGAGCCTGTATGTGCTGGACCTCAGCTTCAACCTGTTGGAGCTCATCAACCAGACCACGTTTGAGTCTGGAGCAGAGAACCACCTCCAGCAGCTGTCCCTACAGGGCAACCCGCTCCACTGCACCTGTGACCTGTTGGACTTCCATCTGTGGATGAGGAGCAATGAGGTGGAGCTCCCTCTGCTGGCCACTGAGGTGACATGCGACATGCCCGTGGAGAGGTGGGGCAAGTCTGTGTTGAGCTATGACATAGAGGAGTGTGTGAACAATGAAAACGCAATGACCTTCTGCATCATCACGTCATTTCTCATCATTCTCACTCTGTTGGTATCTCTCACAGCACACCTGTTCTACTGGGATCTCTCCTATATTCTGGACTACTGTGGGGCCAAGATGAAGCATCACCGTCGCTTACTGCCCACAGACTTTATCTACGATGCCTTTGTCATGTATGACACCGCAGACCCGCTGGCTTCTGATTGGGTATTAAACCATCTAAGGGTCGAGCTAGAGGAGCGTGGAGAGAGGACACGATCCCTCTGCCTGGAGGAGCGTGATTGGACACTGGGTATGCCTGTCATGGACAACCTGTCCAATAGCGTGCGGCAGAGCAGGAAGACAGTGTTTGTGCTGACGGACGGCTTCCTGTTGCGTGGTGTAGTCAAAATGGCTGCCCTGCTGGTGCAGCAGCGGCTGGTGGAGGAGGGGGTCGACTCCATGGTGCTGCTGCTACTGCAGCCCCAGGTCTTGCAACACTCACGCATCCTCCACCTGCGCAGGCGGCTCTGCAGGCGCAGTGTTCTGGAGTGGCCCGCGGATGCCAGTCCAGCTGCCCAGCGATGGTTCTGGCACCACCTGAAGAGAACCATTAGGAAAGATCAGATAGGCACTCACACATCCCTACACAGCACATACTTCACTGGGCGGTGAACCTACAGACATTAGAGAAACTTATGACTCTTACAAAGTAAAAGTTAAGGATATGGGTGACCTAAGACTACTGTATAATTTTGAATATTAAATGTGGAGCGAGCATAAAGACTGTGATGAAGGCAACATCTGCAATTTGCTGGCATCAAAGCACAGTGTACGGTTCACCTGCACCCTCCCCAGGAGCGAGACTTCCCTGTGGCGCACCAAAGTTCCTAGTGCCCTTGAGGCGTGAAATGTAATAAAACTGGAGTTGACGTTCTCAATGTATTTTTATGTCTGATTTCTTTCTAAAGTTAATATAAAGAGCTGAACATGTTGATATGACTCTCTGTAGGCCTATTGCATGTTTTATGGTTTTTCCTTTTCAGAGACGTTGTCCTAATCTGGTCGCCGGTCTGATGGCTGGTTGTTCCCATAATATTGTAAGGTGATTTGGTTAGAAGAGAGTTGCGATGTTTTCCTTCTTTTGTTTCGGCCACCAGAGTGATGCTAATTTAATGTTGAGGATATTGTAATTTGAGTTTCATCCGGGATGGTTTAAAGGAGAATGTTTTGCCATGTTCAAATGTAATTATTGTATTTTCCAAGCTCCTAGCTATACCTGCGTACGGCTATACATGCAGTATTGTTGTTATCTTAGACTTTTTGACCTTTTACCTAGATGACTTATACGGTTTCTTCTTTTAGATAATTGCATCTTATTGGATTTATTGTAATACATGTTGATTCATTTTAAATTGATACATGACGAACACCCACCAAATACAGGTGGAAAAAGGCTACCTAAGTATGATTCTCGCCTCCCGGGTGGCGCAGTGGATAAGGGCGCTGTACTGCAGCGCCAGGGGTAAATTAAAAAAAAAAATGTAAAGTATGATTCTCAATCAGAGAAAACTAACGACACCTGCCTCTGATTGAAAACCATACCAGGCCAAACTCAAAAACACCATAGAAAAACAAACATAGACTGCCCACCCCAACTCATGCCCTGACCATACTAAAACAAAGACAAAACAAAGGAACTAAGGTCAGAACGTGACAGGGTCTGGCTCCCAAGTGAATGGGCCTATGCCCTCCCATGGCTGTGCCCCTACCCAGTCATGGAAAATCCATAAATTATGGCCTAAATTAACTAGGCAAGTCAGTTAAGAACAAATTCTTATTTACAATGATGGCCTAGGATCAGTGGGTTAACGTCCTTGTTCAGGGGCAGAATGACAGATTTGTATCTTGTCAGCTCAGGGATTCGATCTATCAACCTTTCGGTTACTGGCACAATGCTCTAAATACTAGGCTACCTATCACCCCAATTGATTATAACTCAGAAAAACTTTTTAAATGTTTGCATGTTGCCTTTATATTTTTGTCTATCATGAAATGCTCTTACTAGCCTGTTCTTCTTTTCACAAGTAGATGGCGGTAAGGGACTATAGTATCGTCATTTTCTGTAAGAAGGTTCATTTGGCCAGTAGGACTTTCATCAGAACCAATTTTTGAACCAAATGTCAAAAGTGAATGTGGAAGAGCGACCATAAGGGTGGAAACACAGCAAAGGAAGGGTTGAAGGTCCATAATGTAGTAACTCTTTAAGAATGGGACATTATAATGAAATTGCAACAGTTGTGGAAACTGTAGGCCTATCCTCTCCAAAAATAATGAAATTGCCCCAACACTGATCGAAGGTCAGTTATGTTTTTCGGGTTTGCATTTGGGATTTTGGATTTGAGAAGCTGATCCGAGATCTGTAGCCTTTCTATATGAACTCAACTCAGCAACATGAGGAAGGATGAACTAATGCGCAATTGTACGCACATCCCAATAAGTTTATTATGGCGAGGCTCCTTTAAGAGCGCTGAGACACGAAGCAGCTGTTCATAGTAGAAAGTGGAGGAGACCATAGAAATTAACGCACTGGGAGGATGACAGCTTTTAGCCGCTGCTGTAACCCTGAACCTCTGACACTCATATGAACCGTCAGCGAGAGGACCACTAACCCAGCCCGCAGGGCGCATCCTCTATCCTGAGCAAAAAGCGAGGGGCCGTGGGCGGAGGGTTCCTTATGATTTCTCAGTTTTCATAGACGCTATTTCTCTAACACCATGGTGCTGGGCAAGGTGAAAACTTTAGCGGTCTACTTCGACTTTCTGAACGACAACAACGTCCCCGTTTACTCCGGCGGGGATTCGGTCTCGGGGAGGGTGATAATCGAAGTCATCGGCGAGGTTCGCGTCAAAACGTTGAACATAACCGCCGGAGGCGTAGCCAAGGTGCGGTGGACCGAGTCCGGGAACGCCGGAGCCAACACTGCCTACACTCAGAATTACACCGAGGAGGTGGAATACTTAAACCATAGCGACACGTTAATAGGAGAGGAGAGAGGTAAGGGACAACCACATCATAATTACGCACTCATTCTCACAGAGATGTGCTGGCAAACTTGAAATTTGGTATATATGGAAAGGCCTAGTTCCGGTTGTTCTGAATTTTCAGGTTCCAGCTATGTTATGGAGCTCTGTCATTGCTGGTAATTATAGCCTACGCCATTTGTAGGTTACATGACTGACGATGGGTTAAATTTGACATAAACTGCGTAACACACACATCACACATTCTTTGGAACAAATTCCAGTTCTTAGTCAGGTGGGATAGTGTCCTGATGCGACAAAGGATAGGTTTTCTGCATCCAATTTAGGCTGTTTAATACGCCAGATCCGACATAAATATTTGCTCAATTGATGTCTTATGACACATGTGTTTTATTGTGTTTTATTCGAATTGAAGTTTGTAAAGCCTTCTCTGCGTTTTATTTAGCGAGTTAAGAAACCTCAATGTTGTCAACATTTGACACGAGCGAGGGCTAATCTAACTAAAAGCGGTTGAAGTTAGAATATTTTTTTAGGTTTATTACTGCTTTTGTTTTATAATTTTATCAATAACGTTGTTTCGCTGATGACAACCTGAAGTTTACTCCCTTTGTTAAAAACGGTTCAAACATGATCACAAACTGGTCGAGGGAAGGGGGCGCGTGGGGGGGGACTCTGGCAGCTCAGGACAGGCGGGAGACTCCGGCAGCTCAGGACAGGCGGGAGACTCCGGCAGCTCAGGACAGGCGGGAGACTCCGGCAGCTCAGGACAGGCGGGAGACTCCGGCTGCTCAGGACAGGCGGGAGACTCCGGCTGCTCAGGACAGGCGGGAGGGGAGACTCCGGCTGCTCAGGACAGGCGGGAGACTCCGGCTGCTCAGGACAGGCGGGAGACTCCGGCTGCTCAGGACAGGCGGGAGCGCTGGGCACGAGGAAGACTCTGGCAGCACTGGACAGGCGGGAGCACCTGTAGGAAGGAGAGGGAGAGACAGCCTGAAGGTGGCACCGGATAGACCGGATAGACCGGACCGTGAAGGCGCACTGGAGGTCTCGAGCACCGAGCCTGCCCAACCCTACCTGGCTGAATGCTCCCTGTAGCCAGGCCAGTGCAGCGAGGTGGAATAGCCCACACTGGGCTGTGCTGGCGAACCGGGGACACCATGCGTAGGGCTGGTGCCATGTACCCCGGCCTGAGGAGACGCACTGGAGACCAGATGCACTGAGCCGGCTTCATGGCACCTGGCTCGATGCCCACTCTAGCCCGGCCGATACGAGGCGCTGCAATGTACCGCACCGGGCTATGCACCCGCACTGGGGACACCGTGCGCCTCACGGCATAACACGGTGCCTGCCCGGTCCCTCTCTCTCTACGGTAAGCACGGGGAGTGGGCTTAGGTGTCCTACCTGACTTAGCCACACTCCCTGTGTGCCCCCCCGAATACATTTTTGGGGCTGCCTCTCTGGCTTCCAACCGCGCTGCCGTGCTGCCTCCTCATACCACCGCCTCTCGGCTTTCGCTGCCTCCAGCTCAGCCTTGGGGCGGCGATATTCTCCAGCCTGTGCCCAGGGTCCCTTGCCGTCCAGAATCTCCTCCCATGTCCAGGAGTCCTGCGATCGCTGCTGCTGCCCGTTACCACGCTGCTTGGTCCTTTGGTGGTGGGTGATTCTGTAATGGTCGTCGTCGGTGGAAGAAGGTGAGGACCAAGGTACTGCGTGGTATGTGTCCATATTTATTAAATGAACACAGAAATAACAAAATAACAAAGAGAAACGACCGAAAACAGTTCTGGTTGGTGCAGACACACAACAGAAAACAGAAAACGAACACCCACCAAATACAGGTGGAAAAAGGCTACCTAAGTATGATTCTCGCCTCCCGGGTGGCGCAGTGGTTAAGGGCGCTGCACTGCAGCGCCAGCTGTGCCACCAGAGACTCTGGGTTCGCGCCCAGGCTCTGTTGTAACCGGCCGCAACCGGGAGGTCCGTGGGGTGACGCACAATTGGCCTAGCATCGTCCGGGTTAGGGAGGGTCTGGCCGGTAGGGAAATCCTTGTCTCATTGCGCACCAGCGACTCCTGTGGCGGGCCGGGCGCAGTGCGCGCTAACCAAGGTTTCCAGGTGCACAGTGTTTCCTCAGACACATTGGTGTACGGCTGGCTTCCAGGTTGGATGTGCGTTGTGTTAAGAAGCAGTGCGGCTTGGTTGGGTTGTGTATCGGAGGACGCATGACTTTCAACCTTCGTCTCTCCCGAGCCCGTACGGGAGTTGTAGCAATGAGACAAGATAGTAAACAATTGGGGAGAAAAAGGGGATAATTATTATTTTATTTTTTAAAGTAACGACACCTACCTCTGATTGAAAACCATACCAGGCCAAACTCAAAAACACCATAGAAAAACAAACATAGACTGCCCACCCCAACTCACGCCCTGACCATACTAAAACAAAGACAAAACAAAGGAACTAAGGTCAGAACGTGACAGGGTCTGGCTCCCAAGCGAATGGGCCTATGCCCTCCCATGGCTGTGCCCCTACCCAGTCATGGAAAATCCATAAATTATGGCCTAAATTAACTAGGCAAGTCAGTTAAGAACAAATTCTTATTTACAATGATGGCCTAGGATCAGTGGGTTTAACGTCCTTGTTCAGGGGCAGAATGACAGATTTGTATCTTGTCAGCTCAGGGATTCGATCTATCAACCTTTCGGTTACTGGCACAATGCTCTAAATACTAGGCTACCTATCACCCCAATTGATTATAACTCAGAAAAACTTTTTAAATGTTTGCATGTTGCCTTTATATTTTTGTCTATCATGAAATGCTCTTACTAGCCTGTTCTTCTTTTCACAAGTAGATGGCGGTAAGGGACTATAGTATCGTCATTTTCTGTAAGAAGGTTCATTTGGCCAGTAGGACTTTCATCAGAACCAATTTTTGAACCAAATGTCAAAAGTGAATGTGGAAGAGCGACCATAAGGGTGGAAACACAGCAAAGGAAGGGTTGAAGGTCCATAATGTAGTAACTCTTTAAGAATGGGACATTATAATGAAATTGCAACAGTTGTGGAAACTGTAGGCCTATCCTCTCCAAAAATAATGAAATTGCCCCAACACTGATCGAAGGTCAGTTATGTTTTTCGGGTTTGCATTTGGGATTTGAGAAGCTGATCCGAGATCTGTAGCCTATCTATATGAACTCAACTCAGCAACATGAGGAAGGATGAACTAATGCGCAATTGTACGCACATCCCAATAAGTTTATTATGGCGAGGCTCCTTTAAGAGCGCTGAGACACGAAGCAGCTGTTCATACTATAAAGTGGAGGAGGAGACCATAGAAATGAACGCACTGGGAGGATGACAGCTTTTAGCCGCTGCTGTAACCCTGAACCTCTGACACCCATATGAACCGTCAGCGAGAGGACCACTAACCCAGCCCGCAGGGCGCATCCTCTATCCTGAGCAAAAAGCGAGGGGCCGTGGGCGGAGGGTTCCTTATGATTTCTCAGTTTTCATAGACGCTATTTCTCTAACACCATGGTGCTGGGCAAGGTGAAAACTTTAGCGGTCTACTTCGACTTTCTGAACGACAACAACGTCCCCGTTTACTCCGGCGGGGATTCGGTCTCGGGGAGGGTGATAATCGAAGTCATCGGCGAGGTTCGCGTCAAAACGTTGAACATAACCGCCAGAGGCGTAGCCAAGGTGCGGTGGACAGAGTCCCGGAACGCCGGAGCCAACACTGCCTACACTCAGAATTACACCGAGGAGGTGGAATACTTAAACCATAGCGACACGTTAATAGGAGAGGAGAGAGGTAAGGGACAACCACATCATAATTACGCACTCATTCTCACAGAGATGTGCTGGCAAACTTGAAATTTGGTATATATGGAAAGGCCTAGTTCCGGTTGTTCTGAATTTTCAGGTTCCAGCTATGTTATGGAGCTCTGTCATTGCTGGTAATTATAGCCTACGCCATTTGTAGGTTACATGACTGACGATGGGTTAAATTTGACATAAACTGCGTAACACACACATCACACATTCTTTGGAACAAATTCCAGTTCTTAGTCAGGTGGGATAGTGGTCCTGATGCGACAAAGGATGGGTTTTCTGCATCCAATTTAGGCTGTTTAATACGCCAGATCCGACATAAATATTTGCTCAATTGATGTCTTATGACACATGTGTTTTATTCTAATTGAAGTTTGTAAAGCCTTCTCTGCGTTTTATTTAGCGAGTTAAGAAACTTCAATGTTGTCAAAATTTGACACGAGCGAGGGCTAATCTAACTAAAAGCGGTTAAAGTTAGAGTATTTTTTTAGGCTTATTACTGCTTTTGTTTTATAATTTTATCAATAACGTTGTTTCGCTGATGACAACCTGAAGTTTACTCCCTTTGTTAGAAGCGGTTCAAACCTGATCACAAACTGGCGGAGGGAAGGGGGCGCGTGGGGGGGACACACCCCTTTCGCCTCTGATAGGTCTAAACTGCCATACGTGTCTAGGATGACATCATTCCATCTGGGGAAGTAAAAATTCTTAAGCATGCAACTTTGTCTTCAATTTGCTGCTGTAACAGTTCCGTTAATGTACTGCACAACTAGCCTAACACGTAGGCAGGCCTATGCCACATCTTTCATAAAGTAACTGATATGTTACATTTCTTAATAGTACCTGTTGATGTATCATTGCATTGACCAAAGAGGGCGTTTACAGTAGCGCCCATTACCTTACTAGGCTACTGAGGTTCAATTTCAGCTGATAACAATTTTCATAATAGCTGGTCTAATGGGACATGTAAAGTGAAACATTTAGGATTTATTTAGCATCTTTACAGGGCTTGACAACACCAAGAGATACACTTTTAATTTGTCAGTTTAAAAGAAAAACAACCCCATAGTTAGTATACAGCGCAGTAAAAATAGACTGTTGACGTAACACAGCAATACAAACAAGTCCCATCTCATATTATTATGCACTTTTGCATGGGCGAATCAGGCTCTTGTTGCCAGGGTAATGTGAGAGCTGAAGTCATATTTTCTTCAACATTTATCCATCACAATATGACAACACCAAGACCTTCAGCAGAAGACTGGTTGCCTTTTCAGCAACGTAACCTATCGGTGGCAACGTAACCTATCGGTGGCAACTTAACCTACCGGTGCCCTATAGTTCAGGTAACCTACCGGTGCCCAATAGTTCAGGTAACCTACCGGTGCCCAATAGTTCAGGTAACCTACCGGTGCCCTTTAGTTCAGAATAGCCTTTGTGAAAACAGTGTTAATCAGTAGGGTAGGGTTCCTTATGTAGCTGGCTGGTAAATGATGTCATGTATGTGCTGATCATCTGTTTACCTCAGGAAAGCTACATGGGGTGCAGGATTTTTATTTCCAGCACTAACTCACCTGATTGAACCAACAGTGTTCTAAATAGTGGAACATGAGTATGTGACCCAGGTGTGTTAGTGCTGGGCTGGAACAAAAGCCGGTACACCCTGTAGCTCTCCAGGACCAGAGCCTACACTGATTTGATCTCCACTGTTGCTCAAGCATCTCAAGCATAGTGTTTATTAGTTCATGATCTGTAAGTATTTTATGTTTTCCTTATTTTGTTGCACTGTAATAACCTTGATTGTATTTGTGTGTTGATTGATTGAAGAATTGGTCAAATAAAATATGTTGTTGGTTTTTAATAAAGATGCATGAATGTACCTACTCTCGAGTCCCTCTTTATTTCTCTCAAATAGACAGACAGATCTAGACTGTAGTGTCTGTCTGTCTGTCTGTCTGTTGGACTCCCTCCCTCTCGGTCTCTGAGTATCACTCAATACCTAAATCTTTCTATCTCTTTCTCTTTCTCTCTCTCCTACCCTCCCTATCTCTCTGTTCATCTCTCTCTCTCTCTCTCTCTCTCTCAATTCTCCCATATTACAGAACACATGGCCATTCATAAAGGGGCTTGGTGGAGGGGCGGGACCAGGTTAGCTTTCCTCCAATGGCAAGCTAAGTATGTATGCATTGGAGTATCAGGCTGAAAATCCGCTGCTCATTCTGGTTCATACCAGTCTGCTCCTGCTCTCCTCGCGCTGCCGGTGTGATTTAAAAACAAACACACACACGCGCACATACACAATGTTCCACAATGTTCTCAGCTGCAAACGAGAAAATGCAAGACTGCTGAGGTGGCAGAAAATAGATGATCAGAGATTCACACATCAACGTACACAATAACATGTAGATAAAGGAAGTGAAAGGGGATGCATGTTTGCTCAGCCTGGGTGTGTCTTCAGGTCTCTGCTGTGCTCTGTAGTATCTGAAGTGTTCATGGAGGAAATGACAAGAAATGTTGTATTTGATGCGTTTATGACCTGACACAATGGGTAATATTCAAATGAAATACGATGACTGGGTTTTACGTGTCATAAAGCATTTGTGTGGTGTGTTATAAAAAACATTTTTTAATGTGCACTTAGTTGTCGTCCAGCATTTACTACTGGGTTTATTATCTTGATGTTGACTTGGAATGAGGCACTTGAAAGACACACACCCACCATTTCATTGTTTCACCTTGTGCTATGTGTGTAGATTAGTGTGTGTCAGGTATGGTATTTGGAATCTTGTTTTCCTGTATTTCAGATGAGGACAGTACAGAGGAGACCCTCACTGTTCTCAACACAGGATTACACGAATTCGCCTTTAGCTTCCTGCTACCACAGATGTATGTGTAACACACACACACACACACACACACACACACACACACACACACACACACACACAGCTATAACATAAAATCTGAACCCCAAATATGGAATCCTATCTAAAGATAGAAATGTAAAAAGTATAATCCTATACACCTTTCCCCTCTTCTTCTCCTCTCCCCCTCTCTTCTCCCCTCCTCTCCCCCTCTCTTCTCCTCTTCCCTCCACTCCCCCTCTCTCAGGCCCCTGGCCACGTCGTTTGAAGGGAAGCATGGCAGTGTGAGGTACTGGGTGAGAGCAGAGCTCTACAGACCATGGCTGCTGCCTTTCAAAGTCAAGAAAGAGTTCACTGTGTTTGAACACATCGATATCAACACACCACTGCTGCTGGTGAGGATTGTGGGGTGTACACACACACACACATGCACACACATACACACACACACACATCTCACATACACACATGCTCACAGTTTTTGTGAAATGTCTGTGTATAGGCCCCTCAAGCTGGCACTAAGGACAAGACCTTATGTTGTTGGTTCTGTGCCTCGGGACCCATCTCACTCAGCGCCAAGATAGAGAGGAAGGGATACACGCCAGGTGAGTAACACACACACTGTCTCATTCCCCCTCCCATACCACCCCCACCTCACATCCTCAGCCTCATCCTCTCCTCTTTCCTCTCCTCCTCTTCTAGGTGAGTCCATCCAGATCTTTGCAGAGGTGGAGAACTGTTCGTCCAGGGTGGTGGTGCCCAAGGCAGCGCTGAGCCAGACTCAGACCTACTTCGCCAAGGGCAAGGCCAGGCAGCTCCAGCAGCAGATGGCAGCCCTGCGTGGGGACACCCTACCCCAGGGGAAGAGCCAGAGCTGGGATGGAAAACTCCTCCACATACCCCCAGTGTCCCCATCCATCCTGGACTGTCCACTCATCAGAGTGGAGTACTCACTGGTGGTGAGGAATTATAATATGGTGTATAGTTTATATGGTAATCCATGTATTAATATTGTAGAATGGTAAATAAGTGTTGTCAGTCAAATCGCCTCGCAAAATCGAACCGGTTTAGCAGGATATTCAGTCATACACTGTAAAGGTTATCTTTCTGGTATATCATCATTTGGGCTGTCAATAAGACAATATCTACCTCTGTCTCTCTCAGGTGTATGTGGACATCCCTGGGGGGTTGAACCTGTCTCTATCGTTGCCGTTGGTGATCGGGACCATCCCCCTCCATGCATTCACCAATCGAACAAGCAGCATCAGCAGCTACTGTAGTAGCATCAGCTGGCCAGAGAGACCTGAGGGTACGACATACACCTGTGTGTGAGCGTGTACTGTGTGTTTGTATACTGTGTGTGTACTGTTTGTGTGTTCTCCCAAGTTAGTCCTATGCTGTGTGTGTATTCACAGCTCCCCCCAGCTATAGTGACTTGGTGGTGACAGAGGAGCAGGGGTGGGGCTGTCTGGAGCGCTGTGAGGGGTCAGAGGTCAACGAAGAGGACCAGGGAACACTGCGCGCTTACATCACAGAGTTCAGATACCAGCCCCCGCCGCTCTACTCCGAGGTACACACACACACACACCACACATCCACGCACCACACATCCACACACACACACACACACATTATTGTAGGTCTAACTAGCCTACTCTTCCCCCTGTGTTCCTCAGGTTGACCCTAACCCAGAGCCGGGCTGTGGAGGTCAGGTGGTCAGTAGACCCGACCTCTGCCCCTCTCGCTGAGCACAACACTGACCTGCTCAGAGCAGACAGGCATCTACACCTACAGATGGATCCAACATGGCCGCCGCTATAGCCCCCTACTGGAGCCAGTTACCTACAGATGGATCCAACATGGCCGCCGCTATAACCCCCTACTGGAGCCAACATTGCGTCTCATCCTTAGTTTTATCGGGTACATAGATCAACAGATGCAGGGATGTCAGCTCTGATAGACACTCTGTGGAGAGGCCAGGAGACGCCTCAGTCTGACCAGCATCACGGTTCTCTGCTGGTCAGAAAGAATAGTCCTTAGACCAATCTTCTGGTACATATGACCATTACGTGGCACATCTAAGACTAGAAAGGAGAGGAGAAGAAGAAAATAGATCATCCACTGTTGGACTGTTGGAAACAGTGGTCAGGATCTCCTCCAGCCTCAGAGTGAATTTTGCACATGCCTCTCACTGTTTTTCTACTTAACTTCCATAGCTTTTCTTCCTCAACTGTCATATATGCTGGAACATGTCCGTTGTCTTCTCACCACCATTACTACTTAACTAGAAACAACACCGATCACAGACCGATCATAGAACAAAGTAACTAAGAAACAAATGAAAGGAAATGTTTTTAGAGGTGTTATTGTGTCTTGGGTTTCCTGAATGGGGAATGTGGTACATGGTGAAATGACTAGTGTGTGTGTTCAGACACTGGTGTATCTGTGAAGCACTCACTCACTTTCTGTCTTTCAGGTGTCTTTCCTCACTAAACCCTCCATAGATACAGTACCCTACTAAGCACTTGTTTGATTGTAGTATGTGGAGATATGACACAGAAAGAAGCTCTGTATTTACATAAGAGGCAAAGAAACAGCCAGATGTAAAATAAAATAAGAAAAAAAAATACATTTGAAATGTTTACAGGTCAATTGTCCTTCAAAGTTGATCTTCACCTCCAAACAAAGTGCAATATATTTTTGTATTTGTCGTTTTTCTGTTTGTGTAAGTGATGCCATTATAGCCATTACTGATCTGAATGCTATCATGATCTTCCTTTGTTTGAAATAAAGAAGCCTTTTTGTAGAAACTGTGAACTGTGTAAGAATTAGTTCAGTGGATTAAAAGCAGGGTTATGGGTCCCTCTTTCAATAGCAGGGTTATTGGTGAATAGGAGGGTTTGGAGTTACTGGGCCCGCTATCACATTGTACACTACAGCAGGGTTTGGAGAGAGCTGCCTGTTCCTTCTGCCTTTTGTAGATTCTATTTTCTCCCCTCTCCCTCTCTAGCTCCCTTTTTCCATTCCAATGCTGGATAACCAGACAGGACAAGAGAGCATTGTATCCTCCAACATGCTCTCTGCCCCCCCCGACTTAGTTAATCTCTGTGGTCTGGACATTGGACACAGTTGTGTGGACAAATTCAGATGTCATGATATAGTATTCTATGCTAATACTGTAATGGGCACTGCAGATAGAGAGACAAAGATCTTTGAAACGTGAGCTTGTGAACCGTTTCCAACCCCTAGACACGCTAGGGCCTTTCCCTATGTGTCTATCTGAGCAAGGCCTGTCCCATTCTTTGCTAGAACTTTGTCATATCTTAGTCACCACCCTGACACAGCGAGAGAGAGAGCACTCTTATTTTTCATTCGCATTAGCACGTTTTAAGCTCACTCCAGTGTCTGCGGGTTTTCGCTTCACCCTTGTACTTGATTGATGAATTAAGGTCACTAATTAGCAAGGAACTCCCCTCGCCTGGTTGTCTAGGTCTTCATTGAAAGGAAAAAAACAAAATCCTGTGTGGAATGAGTTTGACGCCCTGTTCTACAGGGTAGTACAAGGCTGCCCAACCCTCTTCCTGGAGATCTACTGTCCTTTGAGTTTTTAGTCCAACTGTAATTTAACACACCTGATTCTACTTATTAGCTGCTCAACAAGTCCTTAACTAGCTGAATCAGATACGCTAAATTAGGGTTGGACTGAAAACCTACAGGACAGTAGATCTCCAGGAAGAGGGTTGGGCAGCCATGGTATAGTAGTTGTGGACATTTTGAGAATTAGTGGGTCAGGAAGTCGGATATCTCTGCAACAGGAAAAAGGCGGTGTTTCCCCCCTGGGGTCTGTTCTCATGTCAGTCACACACACACACACACACACACATCCCAACTGCTACTACCAGACTCTTATTATAATTGCCAAACACTGCACAATGTAAACACTTGCCCCCCAATCCCCCGTTCCCCAAGACATGTGTAAATATTGGTCTATAAATTGTGCCTTCCTGTATTATACTTATGCAAAATTATATTATTTATTCTACTGAGCCATTTACTTTATGTTCACATTTGTATATTTTATTATTTCTTATTGTTGTTGCATTGTCGAGAATTAACCTGAAAGTAAGCATTTGGTTGGACTGTGTATACCATGGGTATCCCGTAAATACAACTAATGAAACTTGAAACTTGTTGTGTTTCAGATGTGTTTTCAGAACAGACACACCAATATACAGTATGTGTCAGGAAATACACACACACACACACACACGATGAAAGGCCACTTGAGTACAGTTTTGGCTGATGCTCTACAGGAGCAGCTACTGTGCCATAGATAAACACAAACCGGTTTGGACTGGCTGGAGAGATGCAGTCAGAAAGTCAACCTAGTACATGTTTGTGTGTGTGTGTGTTGTTTAAGTGTTTGTGTTTGTATGTCCTAACACAGATATTTGAAGTCCTGGAATATGTTCTCAGGGGAGAACATGTTTGGGGCTATATGCCTCTCACTGTAGCACACATGCCCCCCAACCGCCCCTCATGTTACCACATGACCCAGGCTGTGAGTGTGCGAGTTTGTGTGTGGTGTGTGTGGTGACCCAGGGCAGTGAAAAAATACTCTGGGCACAGCCAGTACTTGTCTGAGGGCATAGGAGAGAGAGACATAATTTAATTGGATTGTTATCAGATAACAACATGCCACATTGGACAGCAGATTATATAACAATCCCACAGAAGCACGCACCCAATTCATTTCTAAATCATCCCCCCAAAAACTAACCTGATAAATGAATAGGAAGTCTAGACACTGATCTAAGAGCAGTTTTGCAATTCCTCCTATAATAATTTTCATCAAGGTTAGCTGAAGTTAGAGCCTGTTGCAGACACGGCAACAATATTTTTTACAGTTAATAAGGTCAATAATAGAACATGGAATCTCACAGAGAGACAAGAACTCAGATACATTCAGATAAAGAGAGAGAGTTATTGCGTGAGTGGTTTGAATGTAGGGTCATTCCACGAAATGAGTGCCTTTTGCATCCCTTTGACATTTTATGTAAAATTTGTGCACCAATATTGGGTTTTAAAAGCCTTATCGGGTATGAAGGTAAAACCCAGATGCAGACAACGTTGAATTCACAATGGTTTAATAATCCAACAGGGGCAGGCAATGGACAGGTCAATGCAGGCAGGGGTCAGTAAACCAGAGGTGGGGCAACGGTACCAGACGGCAGGCAGGCTCAGGGTCAGGGTAGGCAGAGGTCAATAATCCAAAGGTGGGACAAAGGTACAGGTGGGGCGACACCTGGAGGGGGTGGAGACAATCACAACGATAGGTGAAACAGATCAGGGTGTGACAGTCCCCCCCCCCCCCCCCAGGGGCGCCACCTGGTGTCCTACCTGGGCGCATACCTGGTTGACCGGGGTGCCAGCGGTGGAGATCGGCAATGAGGGGAGGCTGATATCCCAAGGAACACTCGAAGGGAGAGACCCGTGGCAGAGCAAGAAAGGCTTTTGCGAGCGTACTCAACCCATACCGGTTGCTGACTCCAGGTGGTAGGTTTGGTGGAGACTAGGCAGTGAAGAGCCGTCTCTAAGTCCTGGTTGGTTCGCTCTGACTGGCCGTTGGACTGGGGGTGGCGACCCAATGAGCTGGGTGACGACCCATTGAGCGCGTAGAACGCCTTCCAGAACCGGCACGAGAACTGTGGACCCCGGTCAGAGACCATGACCACCGGGAGTTTGTGGATCCGGACGACGTGCTGCACCATAAGCTAGGCCGTCTTCTTGGCTGAGGGTAGTTTGGGGAGGGAAATGAAGTGGGCGGCTTTGAAAAAACGTTCGACCACAGTCAGAATGGCAGTGTTGCCCTCAGACGGGAGGAGACCCATGACGAAATCCAGGGATATATGGGACCAGGGACGGTGAGGGACAGGAGGAGGAGTCTTGTTCTGTTCATAGACTGTGCAGGCGGCGAGAAACGTGGCAACATTTGGAACTATAGTAGGCCAGCAAAAGCGTTGTCGCACGAAGTCCAGGGTCCGACGAGAGCCCGGGTGAAAGGCAAGGAAGAATGGGAGGAATGGGCCCACTCCAGGACTGCGGAGCGGGAACAGCGTCAGGCACAAACATCCGGTTATCCCCCAGGGTTTGGCTGGGACTGCTGTGCCTCCCGGACCTGTTTCCCTATACCCCAGCCGAATGCTGTCGCCAGGAACAAGATGGGAAGGATGGTCTTCGGGCTCCGGGGTGGTAACCGTGGGGTTATAGCGGCGAGACAGGGCATGTGGCTTGACGTTCTTGGATCCCAGATGGTGGGAGTGGGAAAAGTTGAACCGGGGGGCCATCTCACTTGCCTGGAGTTGAGGCGCTTGGCGGTGCGGAGATTATCCAGTTTTTTGTAGTTGGTCCACTCAATGAATGGATGTTCCGCCCCTTATAGCCAGTGCCTTCATTCCTCCAAAGCCATCTTCACTGCGAGAAGCGCCCGATTCCCCACATCGTAATTCCTCTCAGTGGCGTTGAGAGAAGAAGGCGCAGGAACGAAGTTTGAGGTCCAGGGCAGAACGTTGGGACAGGGCAGCCCCCACTCCGACATCCGAAGCATTGGCCTCCACCACAAACTGATGGGAAGCGTCAGGATGAACCAGTATAGGAGCAGTGGTGAAGCAGTGTTTAAGGTCCCAGAACGCCCGGTCAGCGGCAGATGACCACCTGAAAGGAACCTTGGTAGAGGTGAGTGCAGACAGGGGGGAGGCCAGGGTGCTGTAACCCCAGATAATGCGGCGATAAAATTTGGCAAATCCCAGGAAGTGTTGCAGCTGCACCCTGGACGTAGGCTGAGGCCAATCTACCACCGCTCTTACCTTCTCGGGATCCATCTGGACACTCCCAGCAGAGATGATGTAGCCCAAAAAGGGAATGGTGGAGTGATGGAACTCGCACTTTTCCGCCTTAACAAACAACTGGCTCTCCAGAAGGCGCTGGAGAACCTGTCGGACGTGGAGCATGTGTTCTTGGGGGGAGCGGGAGAAGACAAGGATGTCATCAATGTAGATGCAGACGAACCGGTACAGCGTGTCCTGGAGAACATCATTCACCAGAGCCTGGAACACGGCAGGGGTGTTGGTAATCCCAAAGGGCATGACCAGATATTTGCAGAGGCCTCTGGCTGTGTTGAAGGAGGTCTTCCACTCATCCCACTCTCGTATCCGCACCAGGTGGTAGGCGTTTCGTAGATCCAGCTTGGAAAACAGTGGCCCCCTGGAGCAGCTCAAAGGCAGAGGAAATGAGTGGTAGCGGATAACGGTTCTTCACAGTAATGTCATTGAGTCCCCGATACGATAGTCAATGCAGGGGTGCAGGATCTTGTCCTTTTTCTCCACAAAGAAGCAACCTGCGCCAGCGGGATGGATAAATCCTGTAGCTAGGGAGTCCCCAGTGTAGGTCTCCATAGCCTTGGACTGTAGTCCCGACGAAGAGTACAGATGTCCCTGGTATCCCTGGTGCTAGGAAGAAGGTCAATCCCGTAGTCATAGGAGCGGTGCGGCGGAGGGGAAGTGGTACTCCGCAGGAATGGCGGAGAGGTCTGGAGAAACTTCCGAGCCTCCAGGAAGACGTCCCGGGGCAGGATGCGCCAACTTCAGACAATGGGCATGGCAGAATGGACTCCAGCCCATGATAGCACCTGTAGATCAGTTGAAGTGGGGATTGTGTCGCTGGAGCCAGGAGAATCCCAAAACCACAGGAATCTGGGGAGACATGATGAGCAGGAATTTAATGGTATCGCTGTGATTCCCTGACACACGTAGGTTGATGGGAGTGGTGTTATGGGTGACCCAACCTATAGAGCGCCTGTCCAGCACTCTAACATCCATGGGAATGGAGAGGGGCTGAGTGGGGATGTTCAGCTCGGAAGACAGTGTGGCGTCCAAAATGCACTCATCGGCCCCAGAGTCAATGAGATTTGGACTGGTTTCCCCAAAGCAGAATGGCATGATAAGTGGTGTGAGTAAGGGAAGCAGAAAAGTTTCCCATATGGCCCACCAAAGCACTCACTCCTTCCGGTGAGCCTGGTCTTTTACCAGGCAAGAGGACACAAAATGACCATAACTCCCACAATACAGACAGCTCCTTGTGTTGATCCTGTGTTGCCGTTCCACTGGTGACAGCCCAGCTCTGTCTAGTTGCATAGGCTTGGGAAATAGTGCCTCGGCCATCTTCGGTGACTGTCGAGGAATGTCGGGAAAACTCGAGTGATCTCGGCAACGGAACTGCCGGAGACTTTGGGGATGACTCAGAGGTGAGGTGGAATCCCTGGACGTGCGAGCGAAATCAAATTTCCTCTCCATCCCGCAATCGCCCATCGATGCAGATGGTCAAAGCGATGAGGGAGTCAAGATCCGTGGATAACTCCTGAACAGCAAACTCATCCTTAACCTCCTCCAAGACGCCGTGCAGGAACATGTCAAACAGTGCTTCCTGTTTCCACGCACTCTCCGCTGCCAACGTGCGGAAATCTACCGCATAGTCGGCCACTCTGTGGGCGTCCTGCCGGAGCTGGATTAGCTACCGGGCACCATGTCTCCCGGAGAACGGGGCATCAAAAACCTTCCTCACCTTTCCCATGAACCCCTCCAGACACCATCACATGGCCGGCTGTTGTTCCCATACGGCAGTAGCCAAGGTGAGAGCCCTCCCAAACATCAGCTTGATGAGATAGGCTATCTTGGAGCGATCTGAGGGGAAGAAGGAGGGCTGAAGCTCGAAGATGAGGGCACACTGAGCTAAAAACAGCCGAGAGGTACTCGGCTCTCCATGAAAGGGCTCCCGGGAAGGTGGAGTGGCCGGAGGGCGGCGCTGCTAACCACCGAGTTACTGAGGGGCGGTGGTATCACTCCCTGACCTTAGAGATCCTTCTTGTGTCTCTATTTGGTTTGGTCAGGGTGTGATTTGGTGTGGGTATTCCATGTTCTATTATTTGTATTTCTATGTTTTGGCCGGGTAGGGTTCTCAATCAGGGACAGCTGTCTATCGTTGTTTCGGATTGAGAACCATACTTAGGTAGCCCTTTTCCCACCTGTCTTTGTGGGAAGTTGACTTTGTTTATGGTAATAGCCTTTAGCTTCACGGTTTGTTTTGTAGTATTTATTATTTTGTTCGGATTCTTTTCTAATAAAAATAATATGTACGCTCACCACACTGCACCTTGGTCCTCTTCATTCAACGGCCGTGACAGAACTTCCCACCACCAAGGGACCAAGCAGCGTGGTAAGGAGGAGCAGCGTGTTCAGGATTCATGGACTTGGGAGGAAATCCTGGACGGGAAAGGACCCTGGCGGCAGGCTGGAATATCGCCGTCCGAAAGAGGAACTGTAAGGAGCTAAAGCTGAGCGACAGCGATATGAGGAGGCTAACCAGCGAAGCAGGCACGAGAGGCAGCCCCCCAATTCTTAAGGTAGGGGGCACACGGGGAGTGTGGCAGAGTCAGGATTCAGACCTGGGCCAACTCCCCGTGCTAACATTGGCGAGCATGTGACTGGTCAGGCACCGTGCTATGGGGTGATGCGCACGGTGTCTCGAGTGAGCATTCACAGGCTGGTGTGCTCTGTGCCAGCGTCCCGCATTTGCCGGGTGGAAGTGGGCATCCAGCCAGAACGGGTTGTGCCAGCTCTGCGCTCGAGACAGCCAGTGCGCCTCCACAGCCCAGTGTATCCGGTGACTCTGCCAAGAACTAAGCCTTCTGTATGTCTCCCCAGCCTGGTGAGTCCTGTGCCTGCTCCCAGAGCCAGGCCCCCTGTGTGTCTCTCCTCTCCAGTGATGATCCATGGCACAAAGCCTCCAGTGATGATCCTTTGCACGAAGCCTCCAGTGATGATCCATGGCAAGAAGCCTCCAGTAATGATCCATGGCACGAAGCCTCTAATGATGATCCATGGCAAGAAGCCTCCAGTGATGATCCATGGTAAGAAGCCTCCAGTAATGATCCATGGCACGAAGCCTCCAATGATGATCCATGGCGCGAAGCCTCCAGTGATGATCCATGGCGCGAAGCCTCCAGTGATGATCCATGGCAAGAAGCCTCCAGTGATGATCCTTGGCACGAAGCCTCCAGTGATGATCCATGGCACGAAGCCTACAACGACGGTCCGGAGCCTCCAAAGACGGTCTCCAGTCCAGAGCCTCCAAAGACGGTCTCCAGTCCAGAGCCTCCAGAGACGGTCTCCAGTCCGGAGCCTCCAGAGACGGTCTCTAGTCCAGAGCCTCCAGAGACGGTCTCCAGTCCGGAGCCTCCGGAGACGGCCTCCAGTCCGGGGCCCGCAGCGAGGGTGCCCAGTCCGGGGTCGGCGACGAGGGTCCCCGCACCAGAGGTGCCACCAAAGTGGGGTGAGCCAGTGGTGGAGCGGGGTCTGCGTCCCGCACCTGAGCCGCCAACGCAGGTAGATGCCCACCCAGACCCTCCCTTATAGGTTCAGGTTTTGCGGCCGGAGTCCGCACCTTTGAGGGGGAGGGGGGAATTGCTCCAGCAGCATGTCCAACACAAAGCAATTTCTCGTGCCTACCAATGGAGGCTCTTTGGGAGGAGATGGCATTGAGCAGCTGGCCCGGGTCTGCTGGGTCAGTCATGGCCAGTTCGTACTATCAGGTATGAAGGTAAGACCCAGACCTGGACGGGGGTGGAGACAATCACAAAGACAGGTGAAACAGATCAGGGTGTGAGAAGCCTGTTATATTCAATGAAGTGCCCTTTAATATAGACCACATGGAGAATTCAGTAAATCAGGTATTTAATATGAATAAAGACGTTTTGACATTTCCTTGCACCATCTGTCACTTCCAGGAAGATTTTAGCCCACTTAACCAAATCAAATCAAATCAAATTTATTTATATAGCCCTTCGTACATCAGCTGATATCTCAAAGTGCTGTACAGAAACGCAGCCTAAAACCCCAAACAGCAAGCAATGCAGGTGTAAAAGCACGGTGGCTAGGAAAAACTCCCTAGAAAGGCCAAAACCTAGGAAGAAACCTAGAGAGGAACCAGGCTATGTGGGGTGGCCAGTCCTCTTCTGGCTGTGCCGGGTAGAGATTATAACAGAACATGGCCAAGATGTTCAAATGTTCATAAATGACCAGCATGGTCAAATAATAATAAGGCAGAACAGTTAAAACTGGAGCAGCAGCACAGTCAGGTGGACTGGGGACAGCAAGGAGTCATCATGTCAGGTAGTCCTGGGGCACGGTCCTAGGGCTCAGGTCCTCCGAGAGAGAGAAAGAAAGAGAGAATTAGAGAGAGCATATGTGGGGTGGCCAGTCCTCTTCTGGCTGTGCCGAGTGGAGATTATAACAGAACATGGCCAAGATGTTCAAATGTTCATAAATTACCAGCATGGTCGAATAATAGTAAGGCAGAACAGTTGAAACTAACCCCAACATTTCTCCAAGTTTTTACCATCATTATAAAGCCCTAGCTATTGAGTTGCTTTGATAGTCATTTCTAAAGATGATTATTTATTTAATGTGATTAGTGATTCATTTTAAAGTTTAAAAAAACCTGCCCCTCATTTTAAAGTCAATCCTGTTATGTGAACTCAACTCTCATTTTAATATGGTGAAACTATTCCTTTTTTAGAATTGTTTATTTTTAAAGAAACATTGAACAAGTAATAGTCATAGTGGCTGAGTCAGTTACAGGGGCTGAGTCACTGGCTTACTGGTGGTCTTTCATGCCGTCCCTAGGAGGGGTGTGTCACTTGAGTGGGTTGAGTCACTGACGTGATCTTCCTGTCTGGGTTGGCGCCCCCCCCCTTGGGTTGTGCCGTGGCGGAGATCTTTGTGGGCTATAATCGGCCTTGTCTCAGGATGGTCAGTTGGTGGTTGAAGATATCCCTCTAGTGGTGTGGGGGCTGTGCTTTGGCAAAGTGGGTGGGGTTATATCCTTCCTGTTTGGCCCTGTCCGGGGGTATCATCGGATGGAGCCACAGTGTCTCCTGACCCCTTCTCCTGTCTTAGCCTGATGTCCTGTGTGAATTTAAGTATGCTGTCTCTAATTCTCTCTTTCTCTCTTTCTCTCAGAGGACCTGAGCCCTAGGACCATGCCTCAGGACTACCTGGCATGATGACTCCTTGCTGTCCCCAGTCCACCTGGCCGTGCTGCTGCTCCAGTTTCAACTATTCTGCCTGTGGCTATGGAATCCTGGCCTGTTCACCGGACGTGCTACCTGTGCCAGACCTGCTGTTTTCAACTCTCTAGAGACAGTGGTAGAGATACTCTTAATGATCGGCTATGAAAAGCCAACTGACATTTACTCCTGAGGTGCTGACTTGGTGCACCCTCGACAACCACTGTGATTATTATTATTTGACCATGCTGGTCATCTATGAACATTTGAACATCTTGGCCATGTTCTGTTATAATCTCCACCCGGCACAGCCAGAAGAGGACTGGCCACCCCTCATAGCCTGGTTCCTCTCTAGGTTTCTTCCTAGGTTTTGGCCTTTCTAGGGAGTTTTTCTTAGCCATCGTGTATCTACACCTGCATTGCTTGCTGTTTGGGGTTTTAGGCTGGGTTTCTGTACAGCACTTTGAGATATCAGCTGATGTACGAAGGGCTATATAAATACATTTGATTTGATTTGATAGTGTAAAAGCAGATGGGCTGGTTCTACTATTTTTGGCCATTTTCTGGAGTTTTGTGGTGGAAAACTGAGCGGGTCAAGCACAACACATAAAGTAGATAGACAGGCTAGAAATGTTTTACTAATGTAATTTTTTTGGTGAAGCTTGCATTCAATTTCCCCTCTATGTTGCACACAAAAAGCTTCCATTCTCCCTGTCATATGGAGATATATGGCTAATTTAAGATGAAATTATCAACCCTGTTACGGTCAACCCTGTTACTTTATTTGGCACTTAAGGTAATTACTATAGAAGTATTTTATTTGTTTAACTCTTGAGATGGGAAAATGTGGAACATGTACTCTTTATGAAAGAATGTAAAAATTTTGTGAAATCGAACCGAATTGGTGGAAAGACCCGTGTAGCTCAATTGAGATTTAACACTGAGATAAAAGTGAAACAAAAGCTACACTTTCCTGATATGGCCTAGTAGTCTACTACGATTGTTACATAATTACTAATAATGGCCTCTACTACTACTATGACTACTATTACTATGACTACAACTACTACTACTGCATTTTATATTTGACATTTGAGTCATTTAGCAGACACTCTTATCCAGAGTGACTTACAGTTAGTACATTCATCTTGAGATAGCTAGGTGGGACAACCACATATCACAGGCACAGAAAGAACATTTTCCTCAATAACGTAGCCATCAGTAGTCAGATCTAGAAGGGGGGGGTCGAGGTGAGGAGGAAGATTATGTAAGATAATGTTTGAAGTGGTAGGGTTTCAGATGTTTTCGGATGATGGGCAGGGACTCTGATGTCTTAGCTTCAGGGGGAAGCTGGGTCCACCATTGGGGTGCCAGGACAGAGACGAGCTTGGACTGGGCTGAGTGGGAGCAGGCTTCCTTGTAGGGGTGGGAGGTCCAAGAGACCCGAGGTGACAGAACAGAGTGCTCGGGTTGGAGTGTAGGGTTTTAGCATAGCCTGAAGGTAGGGAGGGGCGGTTCATCTTGCTGTTCCATAGGTAAGCACCATGGTTTTGTAGTAGTGGATGCGAGCTTCAACTGGAAGCCAGTGGAGTGTGTGGAGGAGCGGTGTGACATGAGAGAACTTGGGAAGGTTGAAAACCAGGCGGGCTGCAGCGTTCTGCATAAGTTGCAGGGGTTTGATGGCAAAAGAGGGGAACCCAGCCAATAACGAGTTGCAGTAGTCCAGACGGGAGAAGACAAGAGCCTGGATTAGGACCTGCGCCGCTTCCTGTGTCAGGTAAGGGTGTACGCTAAGGATGTTGTAGAGCATGAACCTGCAGCAGTGGGTCACTGCTTTGATGTTGGCAGAGAACGACAGGTGTTGTTCAGAGTCACACCAAGGTTCTTTGTACTCTGGGAGGGTGACACTGTAGGAGTTGTAAGTGAAATGCTTACTTACAAACCCGTGATGGAGAGGTCTACTACTACTACTACCACTACCACTACTACTACTATTTACAGTTATCCAGAGTGATATATTTTGATATATTCTAAATATATGGCTCTGTTGTTATCAACATTTGATTATATTTCAAACAAAAAAATGTAAGTTCTCAGGCAATGAGCAAGGGGTGTCTTCCATAGCTATAATCAAATATCCAGATTTTTGCTAATGAAGATCAAGTTTGTATACTGATCCTGATTAACTGATTTCACATAGAAAGGATATATATATATATATATATATATATATACCTTTATTTAACTAGGCAAGTCAGTTAAGAACACATTCGTATTTACAATGACTGCCTAATGGAACAGCGGGTCAACTGCCTTGTTCAGGGGCAGATTGACATATTTTTACCTTGTCAACTCGGGATTCAATCCAGCAACCTTTCAGGTTACTGGCCTAACACTCTAACCACTACGCTACCCGAGGCGTCATCTGTTGTCTTGTCATCGCAAACGTGAACAACCAGTAACAGGCACAAGATAGCTCACGTGTAGGTCTACCAGTCCTCCTGCTTCACTTGGGTCTAAAGACTGTGAAACAGATCTCATGCATGAGTATTTTCCATCACTGGTCTCTGCCTCTTGTCAATATGGACATGCATCACCCTCTACTGGGCAGAGAGTGTAACAAGCACTTCGGGACGTCTTTTCGGGAGGAAAATGTGCAGCACCGCGATATTTCATTTGTCGAATCAAAAGTGACTTTGAAGCGGAACAATGATGTAGCAACCAATGGGAATCAACGAAACAGGCGCGGACTAACGGATTTGCTACAAGATGGTTTGTTGTGATTTTGGAAGCTGGGTTTTGCCTGTTACCGGTTCACGTTTTTGTCGGATTATCTTGACATTTTAGGTCTACATAGCACAACTTGAATGATGAGTCTGTCTTTAAGGTATTTTGTTTATTATTCGAGCACAGTATTTAAACGATTAGATTACTACCTAGCAAGAACTGTGAAACAAACTAGCACCAACCAGCTAGATTCCTTGTTGCCAATGGTTGCGAGTTAGTGAGCATATCTAGCTAGCATTATATTTGACACAGTCTTCTTTCACCCCGGCTACGTTAGGTTTACAACTCAAGATATTTTTATTTTTGATAGTTAGCTAGCTATTGTTAGCTAGTAACCAACTGTGTTGGTCAACCTTAGCACCTGGCAGTGTAATATGTGTCTGTAGTTGCAATTAAGTATTTACACAAATCTCATTTTATTTGTCACATGCGCCGAATACAACAGTTGTAGACCTACAGTGAAATGTTTACTTACAAACCCTGAACCAACAATGCTTTAAGAAATCTTATAGTTTTAAGTATTTGTTGTTGTTGTAATAATTAAACAGCAGCAGTAAAATAACAATGTGGAGGCTATATACTGTATAGGGGGTACCGATACAGAGTCAATGTGGAGGCTATATACTGTATAGGGGGTACCGATACAGAGTCAATGTGGAGGCTATATACTGTATAGGGGGTACCGATACAGAGTCAATGTGGAGGCTATATACTGTATAGGGGGAACCGATACAGAGTCAATGTGGAGGCTATATACTGTATAGGGGGTACCGATACAGAGTCAATGTGGAGGCTATATACTGTATAGGGGTACCGATACAGAGTCAATGTGGAGGCTATATACTGTATAGGGGGTACCGATACAGAGTCAATGTGGAGGCTATATACTGTATAGGGGTACCGATACAGAGTCAATGTGGAGGCTATATACTGTATAGGGGGAACCGATACAGAGTCAATGTGGAGGCTATATACTGTATAGGGGGTACCGATACAGAGTCAATGTGGAGGCTATATACTGTATAGGGGGTACCGATACAGAGTCAATGTGGAGGCTATATACTGTATAGGGGGTACCGATACAGAGTCAATGTGGAGGCTATATACTGTATAGGGGGTACCGATACAGAGTCAATGTGGAGGCTATATACTGTATAGGGGGTACCGATACAGAGTCAATGTGGAGGCTATATACTGTATAGGGGTACCGATACAGAGTCAATGTGGAGGCTATATACTGTATAGGGGAACCGATACAGAGTCAATGTGGAGGCTATATACTGTATAGGGGTACCGATACAGAGTCAATGTGGAGGCTATATACTGTATAGGGGGTACCGATACAGAGTCAATGTGGAGGCTATATACTGTATAGGGGGTACCGATACAGAGTCAATGTGGAGGCTATATACTGTATAGGGGTACCGATACAGAGTCAATGTGGAGGCTATATACTGTATAGGGGTACCGATACAGAGTCAATGTGGAGGCTATATACTGTATAGGGGTATAGATACAGAGTCAATGTGGAGGCTATACAGAGTCAATGTGGAGGCTATATACTGTATAGGGGGTACCGATACAGAGTCAATGTGGAGGCTATATACTGTATAGGGGTACCGATACAGAGTCAATGTGGAGGCTATATACTGTATAGGGGGCCGATACAGAGTCAATGTGGAGGCTATATACTGTATAGGGGTACCGATACAGAGTCAATGTGGAGGCTATATACTGTATAGGGGGTACCGATACAGAGTCAATGTGGAGGCTATATACTGTATAGGGGGTACCGATACAGAGTCAATGTGGAGGCTATATACTGTATAGGGGAACCGATACAGAGTCAATGTGGAGGCTATATACTGTATAGGGGTACCGATACAGAGTCAATGTGGAGGCTATATACTGTATAGGGGGTACCGATACAGAGTCAATGTGGAGGCTATATACTGTATAGGGGTACCGATACAGAGTCAATGTGGAGGCTATATACTGTATAGGGGGTACCGATACAGAGTCAATGTGGAGGCTATATACTGTATAGGGGTACCGATACAGAGTCAATGTGGAGGCTATATACTGTATAGGGGGTACCGATACAGAGTCAATGTGGAGGCTATATACTGTATAGGGGGAACCGATACAGAGTCAATGTGGAGGCTATATACTGTATAGGGGTACCGATACAGAGTCAATGTGGAGGCTATATACTGTATAGGGGTACCGATACAGAGTCAATGTGGAGGCTATATACTGTATAGGGGTACCGATACAGAGTCAATGTGGAGGCTATATACTGTAGGGGGTACCGATACAGAGTCAATGTGGAGGCTATATACTGTATAGGGGGTACCGATACAGAGTCAATGTGGAGGCTATATACTGTATAGGGGTACCGATACAGGGGGCTACCGATACAGAGTCAATGTGGAGGCTATATACTGTATAGGGGGTACCGATACAGAGTCAATGTGGAGGCTATATACTGTATAGGGGGTACCGATACAGAGTCAATGTGGAGGCTATATACTGTATAGGGGTACCGATACAGAGTCAATGTGGAGGCTATATACTGTATAGGGGGTACCGATACAGAGTCAATGTGGAGGCTATATACTGTATAGGGGTACCGATACAGAGTCAATGTGGAGGCTATATACTGTATAGGGGAACCGATACAGAGTCAATGTGGAGGCTATATACTGTATAGGGGGTACCGATACAGAGTCAATGTGGAGGCTATATACTGTATAGGGGGTACCGATACAGAGTCAATGTGGAGGCTATATACTGTATAGGGGGTACCGATACAGAGTCAATGTGGAGGCTATATACTGTATAGGGGTACCGATACAGAGTCAATGTGGAGGCTATATACTGTATAGGGGGTACCGATACAGAGTCAATGTGGAGGCTATATACTGTATAGGGGGTACCGATACAGAGTCAATGTGGAGGCTATATACTGTATAGGGGTACCGATACAGAGTCAATGTGGAGGCTATATACTGTATAGGGGTACCGATACAGAGTCAATGTGGAGGCTATATACTGTATAGGGGGTACCGATACAGAGTCAATGTGGAGGCTATATACTGTATAGGGGTACCGATACAGAGTCAATGTGGAGGCTATATACTGTATAGGGGTACCGATACAGAGTCAATGTGGAGGCTATATACTGTATAGGGGGTACCGATACAGAGTCAATGTGGAGGCTATATACTGTATAGGGGTACCGATACAGAGTCAATGTGGAGGCTATATACTGTATAGGGGGTACCGATACAGAGTCAATGTGGAGGCTATATACTGTATAGGGGGTACCGATACAGAGTCAATGTGGAGGCTATATACTGTATAGGGGGTACCGATACAGAGTCAATGTGGAGGCTATATACTGTATAGGGGGTACCGATACAGAGTCAATGTGGAGGCTATATACTGTATAGGGGGTACCGATACAGAGTCAATGTGGAGGCTATATACTGTATAGGGGGTACCGATACAGAGTCAATGTGGAGGCTATATACTGTATAGGGGTACCGATACAGAGTCAATGTGGAGGCTATATACTGTATAGGGGGTACCGATACAGAGTCAATGTGGAGGCTATATACTGTATAGGGGTACCGATACAGAGTCAATGTGGAGGCTATATACTGTATAGGGGGTACCGATACAGAGTCAATGTGGAGGCTATATACTGTATAGGGGTACCGATACAGAGTCAATGTGGAGGCTATATACTGTAGGGGGGTACCGATACAGAGTCAATGTGGAGGCTATATACTGTATAGGGGGTACCGATACAGAGTCAATGTGGAGGCTATATACTGTATAGGGGTAGTCCGTGGAGCTATACAGAGTCAATGTGGAGGCTATATACTGTATAGGGGGTACCGATACAGAGTCAATGTGGAGGCTATATACTGTATAGGGGTACCGATACAGAGTCAATGTGGAGGCTATATACTGTATAGTCAATGGGAACCGATACAGAGTCAATGTGGAGGCTATATACTGTATAGGGGTACCGATACAGAGTCAATGTGGAGGCTATATACTGTATAGGGGTACCGATACAGAGTCAATGTGGAGGCTATATACTGTATAGGGGGTACCGATACAGAGTCAATGTGGAGGCTATATACTGTATAGGGGGTACCGATACAGAGTCAATGTGGAGGCTATATACTGTATAGGGGAACCGATACAGAGTCAATGTGGAGGCTATATACTGTATAGGGGTACCGATACAGAGTCAATGTGGAGGCTATATACTGTATAGGGGGTACCGATACAGAGTCAATGTGGAGGCTATATACTGTATAGGGGGTACCGATACAGAGTCAATGTGGAGGCTATATACTGTATAGGGGGTACCGATACAGAGTCAATGTGGAGGCTATATACTGTATAGGGGGTACCGATACAGAGTCAATGTGGAGGCTATATACTGTATAGGGGGTACCGATACAGAGTCAATGTGGAGGCTATATACTGTATAGGGGTACCGATACAGAGTCAATGTGGAGGCTATATACTGTATAGGGGGTACCGATACAGAGTCAATGTGGAGGCTATATACTGTACAGAGTCAATGGGCTATATACTGTATAGGGGTACCGATACAGAGTCAATGTGGAGGCTATATACTGTATAGGGGGTACCGATACAGAGTCAATGTGGAGGCTATATACTGTATAGGGGGTACCGATACAGAGTCAATGTGGAGGCTATATACTGTATAGGGGTACCGATACAGAGTCAATGTGGAGGCTATATACTGTATAGGGGTACCGATACAGAGTCAATGTGGAGGCTATATACTGTATAGGGGTACCGATACAGAGTCAATGTGGAGGCTATATACTGTATAGAGGGGTACCGATACAGAGTCAATGTGGAGGCTATATACTGTATAGGGGTACCGATACAGAGTCAATGTGGAGGCTATATACTGTATAGGGGGTACCGATACAGAGTCAATGTGGAGGCTATATACTGTATAGGGGGTACCGATACAGAGTCAATGTGGAGGCTATATACTGTATAGGGGGTACCGATACAGAGTCAATGTGGAGGCTATATACTGTATAGGGGAACCGATACAGAGTCAATGTGGAGGCTATATACTGTATAGGGGTACCGATACAGAGTCAATGTGGAGGCTATATACTGTATAGGGGGTACCGATACAGAGTCAATGTGGAGGCTATATACTGTATAGGGGTACCGATACAGAGTCAATGTGGAGGCTATATACTGTATAGGGGGTACCGATACAGAGTCAATGTGGAGGCTATATACTGTATAGGGGGTACCGATACAGAGTCAATGTGGAGGCTATATACTGTATAGGGGGTACCGATACAGAGTCAATGTGGAGGCTATATACTGTATAGGGGGTACCGATACAGAGTCAATGTGGAGGCTATATACTGTATAGGGGTACCGATACAGAGTCAATGTGGAGGCTATATACTGTATAGGGGGTACCGATACAGAGTCAATGTGGAGGCTATATACTGTATAGGGGTACCGATACAGAGTCAATGTGGAGGCTATATACTGTATAGGGGTACCGATACAGAGTCAATGTGGAGGCTATATACTGTATAGGGGTACCGATACAGAGTCAATGTGGAGGCTATATACTGTATAGGGGGTACCGATACAGAGTCAATGTGGAGGCTATATACTGTATAGGGGTACCGATACAGAGTCAATGTGGAGGCTATATACTGTATAGGGGTACCGATACAGAGTCAATGTGGAGGCTATATACTGTATAGGGGGTACCGATACAGAGTCAATGTGGAGGCTATATACTGTATAGGGGTACCGATACAGAGTCAATGTGGAGGCTATATACTGTATAGGGGTACCGATACAGAGTCAATGTGGAGGCTATATACTGTATAGGGGGTACCGATACAGAGTCAATGTGGAGGCTATATACTGTATAGGGGGTACCGATACAGAGTCAATGTGGAGGCTATATACTGTATAGGGGGTACCGATACAGAGTCAATGTGGAGGCTATATACTGTATAGGGGGTACCGATACAGAGTCAATGTGGAGGCTATATACTGTATAGGGGTACCGATACAGAGTCAATGTGGAGGCTATATACTGTATAGGGGGTACCGATACAGAGTCAATGTGGAGGCTATATACTGTATAGGGGGTACCGATACAGAGTCAATGTGGAGGCTATATACTGTATAGGGGGTACCGATACAGAGTCAATGTGGAGGCTATATACTGTATAGGGGGTACCGATACAGAGTCAATGTGGAGGCTATATACTGTATAGGGGGTACCGATACAGAGTCAATGTGGAGGCTATATACTGTATAGGGGGTACCGATACAGAGTCAATGTGCGGGGGCACCGGCTAGTCCAGATAATTGAGGTAATATGTACATGTGACTAAGTGATTCATCGACTAACTCATCGTGTCTATAGTCAATCTATGCTATTTCTTTGTTTTGACACAACACCTGACACTGATGTTCAGGACTGAGCTGGCAGTGGATAAAACCAAGCGGAAGAAGAGGAGAGAGTTGACTGAGGAGCAAAAGCTTGAAATCAAAGAGGCGTTTGAGCTGTTTGACACAGACAAAGACAAAGAGATAGATTACCATGAACTCAAGGTAAACGTCTACCTACAAGTTACCTTATAAATGTACTAGTATTCTGGTGTCCGTCTGCTGTCTAATATGACAGGAAAAGTATCATTCTTAACTCTCTTCCTCTCTCTCACCCAAAGGTGGCAATGAGAGCTCTGGGTTTTGAGGTGAAGAAAGTGGATGTGCTGAAGATACTAAAAGATTACAACAGAGAAGGCAATGGCAAAATAACTTTTGATGACTTTAATGAAGTCGGTAAGTTCCTGCTGTGTTTAATTTCATGTTGTATAATTACACACTATTGGAATAGTTCCATGCCTGATATTAGTGTACATTCCCTTTGTTGGTGTGTGCCTTTATCAATGCTGCACACTTTCTACTCCTCCTGTATTCCCCCTCATAATCCCCCCTTACCTCTTCCCTGTCTACTGTACCCACATGGAAGAGGTAGAGACCCTGAATGATCTCTGATTGGACAAAATATGATATGTAGAGCAGACATGCTTCTCTGTACTGTAAGGGATCATATCAACTCGATTCACTGAATGTAACCCTCTGTGTTTATCCATGTTATTTGTCTCAGTGACAGACCGTATGCTACAGCGGGACCCTAAGGAGGAGATCCTGAAGGCCTTTAAGCTGTTTGATGATGACGACTCAGGGAGGATCAGCATGAGGAACCTGAGACGTGTGGCCAGAGAGCTTGGAGAGAGCATCACAGATGAGGAGCTGCGCAGCATGATCGATGAGTTTGATACAGACGGAGACGGAGAGAGTGAGTACACACAGGGAGCAGACACGGCATACATGCGCACACACACTCACACACATTCAGCTTAATAACCATCCATTTCAAATGTAAAAGTGATGTTCAAAACAAAGTTTTCTCTCTCTTTCTCCCAGTAAACCAGGGGGAGTTTGTTTCCATAATGACTGGAGACTCCTGATTAGTGAGCAGCTGCTTTGGGGGCTTGGCTAGGAGGCTGAGGCTGTATATTCACTGTGGGATGGATGGGTCCCCCAGGTCACTGAGGAACTTCTGGAGAGGTTACCTTGTCTCCTTTCCTTCATCTAAACTGACTTAAAATATCTGGCCAGGTGAAGGAGAGGAGGTAAGGAAGCCACTGTAGTCTATTTGGACTCATCGTCTGGCCCAGTAGCACTGCTTTGGTTCTTGTCTTTTTTTTATAAGTCTGATCCAACTACAACTATAGATAGTGTATGTTATTTTATTTTTAGTACGGATCTTTCAAATGCAAATGGTATCCCCCCCAAAAAGAAGATTTGCTTGCTGTGATTTATGTTTGTTCCCTACAGAAAACTGTAGAGGTTATATTACAGGTCATCTCTCTGAAACATTCCAGGTAAACTTCAGTTTTCAATAGTATTTCTGGATGGTGGTTTAAACAGCAAATACAAACAGGTTATACACTCCCACATTTTGTAGTTTAATAGAACATTTTATTTGATTATTACCTTGTTTCTTTGTGTTATTTATTTGACATAATAAACCAAATTTGACTGACGTCTGCTCTTAACCTCTGTTATGGTCTGTAATCTCTTGACAAAATGGGTGCAGACTTCACACTGATGCAACAGGCTGGTCTATCTGGCAGTATGTGACGGTCTGCTGTTGATCCAGGTGCAGACTTCACACTGATGCAACAGGCTGGTCTATCTGGCAGTATGTGACGGTCTGCTGTTGATCCAGGTGCAGACTTCACACTGATGCAACAGGCTGGTCTATCTGGCAGTATGTGCTGGTCTATCTGGCAGTATGTGACGGTCTGCTGTTGATCCAGGTGCAGACTTCACACTGATGCAACAGGCTGGTCTATCTGGCAGTATGTGACGGTCTGCTGTTGATCCAGGTGCAGACTTCACACTGATGCAACAGGCTGGTCTATCTGGCAGTATGTGACGGTCTGCTGTTGATCTGGCAGTATGATGCAACAGGCTGGTCTGCTGTTGATCCAGGTGCAGACTTCACACTGATGCAACAGGCTGGTCTATCTGGCAGTATGTGACGGTCTGCTGTTGATCCAGGTGCAGACTTCACACTGATGCAACATCTGGCAGTATGGTCGGTCTCTGGCAGACTTATGATGCAACAGGCTGGTCTATCTGGCAGTATGTGACGGTCTGCTGTTGATCCAGGTGCAGACTTCACACTGATGCAACAGGCTGGTCTATCTGGCAGTATGTGCTGGTCTATCTGGCAGTATGTGACGGTCTGCTGTTGATCCAGGTGCAGACTTCACACTGATGCAACAGGCTGGTCTATCTGGCAGTATGATGCAACAGGCGGTCTGCTGTTGAGGCTGGTCTATCTGGCAGTATGTGACGGTCTGCTGTTGATCCCGGTGCAGACTTCACACTGATGCAACAGGCTGGTCTATCTGGCAGTATGTGACTGTCTGCTGTTGATCCAGGTGCAGACTTCACACTGATGCAACAGGCTGGTCTATCTGGCAGTATGTGACGGTCTGCTGTTGATCCAGGTGCAGACTTCACACTGATGCAACAGGCTGGTCTATCTGGCAGTATGTGACGGTCTGCTGTTCATCCAGGTGCAGACTTCACACTGATGCAACAGGCTGGTCTATCTGGCAGTATGTGACGGTCTGCTGTTGATCCAGGTGCAGACTTCACACTGATGCAACAGGCTGGTCTATCTGGCAGTATGTGACAGTCTGCTGTTGATCCAGGTGCAGACTTCACACTGATGCAACAGGCTGGTCTATCTGGCAGTATGTGACGCTGTGATCCTGCTGCAACAGGCTGGTCTATCTGATCCAGCTGTGCAGACTTCACACTGATGCAACAGGCTGGTCTATCTGGCAGTATGTGACGGTCTGCTGTTGTGACTTTCAATCACGAGAGAGAGGTGTTGTATTTCTCAAACACTGCATTGGACAAGATCATTAATTGACTTACCATATACACACTGCTGATGAGTGAGGTGAGGCAAGAACCCCTGTAACATCATCTATCATACCTGTTAAGTAAAGATGAGTTACAATAAACTTGAACTTGAAAGGAAGCCTTGTTGGAGAGCTTATACAGTGAAAGACATGATACTGAGAGCTCAACTGTCTCTCAGCAGAATGCTCCCTCTCATTTTGGTTTCATACAAAACCCCAGGCAGGCTGGTTTTAGATGAAGAGTTTCTGTCCCATAGTTGGCCTTGTGTTTTAGGAGGGTTTGGATCTTTTCTCTGGTTTGTGTTTGATTACCCAGTTTGCTTAGGTAATGACCCCAGCCAATCAGATGATGACAGGGTGGAGGATTCTTGGAGTTTCCTCCCTGTAATTGGAGGGTTTGAGGTTTCCGAGGCCAGATGTGTGTGTAGCCCACAAGGGGGAGATGGAGTTTCTGGGGCGGTTTCCTTCTGGAGTGTGTGTGCGTGCACGCGCGCCTTCGTGTGTGTCTTTGCTGCTGAGTGACTCTCTGGCTGGACAGTTTGCCCTTACCGAACAGCTGAGCATGTGTCAATGCAAGGGGGATATTTAACACCCATCCATAGAGATGGATAGAGGACTCATCTTTGTATCTGTGCCATTATAGCGGCTGTGACCGCATGGGCAGCGCCATTGAGGCAGTCTCCATTTTGAATTAGTAGATTTTCTTCCCGATTGACTGATCCCTCCTGATGACCCGGTTGGACATGACTCCCAACAGGGTCACCAATGAAGGTTAAAATGGTAGAAACCCTCAATGGCACTATCGATGTACAGCCTTTTGGCCACTAGAGACTTTTATTCATTCTCTAGGCACCAGTCCTACTTTTTATTTTACTAAACAAGTCAGTTAAGAACAAATTCTTATTTACAATGAATGCCTACCCCGGCCAAGCCCTAACCGTACGACGCAGGCCAATTGTGCGCCACCCTATGGGACTCCCAATCACGGACGGTTGTGATACAGCCTGTAATCATACCAGGGTCTGTAGTGACGCCTTTAGCACTGAGATGCAGTGCCTTAGACCGTTGCATCACTCGCGAGCCCTACCCTCAAATAAAGTTAGATTTTATTTGTCACAAGCGCCGAATCTGTAGACCTTGCCGTGAAATGCTTAGTTACAAGCCCTTAACCAACATTGTAGACCTTGCCGTGAAATGCTTACTTACAAGCCCTTAACCAACAGTGTAGACCTTACAGTGAAATGCTTACTTACAAGCCCTTAACCAACAGTGTAGTTCAAGAAGAGTTAAGAAATTTATTTTTCCAATAAACTAAAGTAAAAATTTAATTTAAATTTAATTTAATTTAAAAAAGTAACACTAAATAACGAGGCTATATACAGGGGGTACAGGTTAGTTGAGGTAATTTGTACATGTAGGTAGGGGTGAAGTGACTATGCATAGATAATAAACAGCCAGTAGCAGCAGTGTACAAAACATTATTATTATTTAAAAAAATGTTACCTTTTATTTAACCAGGTAAGCTAGTTGAGAACAAGTTCTCATTTACAACTGCGACCTGGCCAAGATAAAGCAAAGCAGTGCGACACAAACGACAACACAGAGTTACACATGGAATAAACAAGCGTACAGTCAATAACACAATAGAAAAAAAAAAGTCTATATACAGTGTGTGCAAATGGTGTGAGGTAGGCCATAGTAGTGAAATAATTACAATTTAGCAGATTAACACTGGAGTGATAAATGAGCAGATGATGATGTGCAAGTAGAGATACTGGTGAGCAGAAAAGTAAATAAAAACAATATGGGGATGAGGTAAGTAGATTGGATGGGCTATTTACAGATGGACTTTGTACAGCTGCAGCAATGGATTAGCTGCTCAGATAGCTGATGTTTAAAGTTAGTGAGGGAAATATAAGTCTCCAGCTTAAGTGATTTTTGCAATTAGTTCCAGGCACTGGCAGCAGAAAACTGGAAGGAAAGGCGGCAAAAGGAGGTGTTGGCTTTGGGGATGACCAGTGAGATATACCTGCTGGAGCACGTGCTACTGGTGGGTGTTGTTATCGTGACCAGTGAGCTTTACCTAGCATAGACTTATAGATGACCTGGAGCCAGTGGGTGTGGCAATGAATATGTAGCGAGGGCCAGCCGACTAGAGCATACAGGTCGCAGTGGTGGGTGGTATAATGGGCTTTGGTAACAAAACGGATGGCGCTGTGATAGACGGAGAGTTCAGTCTAGCCAGACACCTAGGTATTTGTTGTTGTCCACATATTCTAGGTCAGAACCTTCCAGGGTAGTGATGCTAGTCGGGCGGGCGGGTGCGGGCAGCGAATGGTTGAAAAGCATGCATTTGGTTTTACTAGCGTTTAAGAGCAGTTGGAGGCTACGGAAGGAGTGTTGTATGGCATTGAAACTCGTTTGGAGGTTAGTTAACACAGTGTCCAAAGAAGAGCCATATGTATACAGACTGGTGTCGTCTGCGTGGAGGTGGATCAGGCAATCACCCGCAGCAAGAGCGACATCATTGATATATACAGAGAAAAGAGTCGGCCCGAGAACTGAACCCTGTGGTACCCCCATAGAGACTGCCAGAGGTCCGGACAGCAGGCCCTCCGATTTCACACTGAACTCTGTCTGCCAAGTAGTTGGTGAACCAGGCGAGGCAGTCATTTGAGAAACCAAGGCTATTGAGTCTGCTGATAAGATGTTAACATGCATGAAATCAAGTTTTTTTTTTTCGATTACAGAAGTCAACAAATGAGTGCCTGTGGACACGCAGGGCCTGGGTTAACCTCCACATCACCCGATGAACAGAGCAGGAGTAGGATGAGGGTACGGCTAAAGGCTATAAAAACTGGTTGTCTAGTACGTTGGGGACAGAGAATAAAAGGAGCAGATTTCTGGGCGTGGTAGAATAGATTCAGGGCATAATGTGCAGACGGGTATGGTGGGGTGCAGGAGGTTGCAAGAGAGGTTGCATCTCTGGATGGGCTAGTTATGCTGGGTGAGGTCACCGCATGTGTGGGGGGTGGGACAAAGGAGGAATCTGAGGTATGTTGAGTGGGACTAGGGGCTCCACTGTAAACTTAAACAATGATAACTATCCTAAACAACTGTATACTAGGCATATTGACATTTGAGAGAGACAAAGCGAGGCATAAAGCAATCACACGTGTTGATTGGGAGAGCAAGCTAAGACAGCAACGGGTAAGACAACAGCTATCAACTAAGACAACAACAACCTGTAAAATGGCGATGAATAGGTAGAGAGGGTTGGTTAACTACACACAGGGCCTGAGTTCGGGGCTGGGGCCGACAGATTAAAAAATAATAATAATAATAAACAAAATGGAGTACCGTGATAGCTGATGCCTGCTGGACTGTTAATTTATGTAGCCATGTGATCATATGGTCTAGTGAACAGCAATAGATGGAACAGGGAAGCCGCGGGGTAGTCGTTACTACGCTAGCACACGGGAGACACTGCGTTTAAAGTTAGCAGGCCGGGGTAAGTAGAAGCGGAGGTAGTGGGGGGGGGGGTCAATGTAAACAGTCCAGTGGTCATTTGATTAATTGTTCAGAAGTCTTATGGCTTGGGGGTAGAAGCTGTTAAGGAGCCTTTTGGTTCTAGACTTGGCGCTCCAGTACCGCTTGCCGTGCGGTAGCAGAGAAAACAGTCTATGACTTGGGTGACTGGAGGGTGGGTGATCCTTTACTCAGTTGCCGGAGAGGAAGGAAACTCCTCAGAGATTTCACCATGAGGCCAATGGTGATTTTAAAACACTTACAGAGTTTAATAGCTGTGATAGGATAACTGAAAATGGATCAACAACATTGTAGTTACTCCTCAATAGCAGAGTGAAAAGAAGGAAGCCTGTACAGGATCCAAATATTCTAAAACATGCATCCTGTTTGCAATAAGTTATACTGCAAAGAAATAAAACATTTTTCCAGAATACAAAGTGTTATATTTGGGGCAAATCCAACACATCACTGAGTACCACTCATCATATTTTCAAGCATGATGGTGGCTATATCATATGCTTGAGTATGCTTGTCATTGGCAAGGTCTAGGCTGTTTTCCAACACACTGGGAGTCAAATTCTCTATTCAGCAGGACATTAACCTAAAACATAAGGCCAAATATACACTGGAGTTGCTTACCAAGACAACATTGAATGTTCTTGAGTGGCCTAGTTACAGTTTTGACTTAAATCGTCTTGAAGATCTATGGCAAGACTTGAAAATGGCTGTCTAGCAATGATCATCAATCAACTTGACAGAGCTTGAAGAATTTTCTAAAATAATGTGCAAATATTGTACAATCCAGGTGTGCAAAGCTCTTTGAAACTCACAACTGTAGTCGCAGAGGGTTGAATATTTGGCTAATCCTGATAAATTAGTGTTATATTTTCCATTAATAAGAAATACATTAAATGTTCTTCCACTTTAAACAGAGTATTTTGTGTAGAAAAATTGCAATTAAATCCATTCTAATCTTAAGTAAAAAAATGTTTTGTATAAGGGGGTGTGAATACTTTCTGAAGGAACTGTAAACCCAGTCCTGGAATCTCCACGGAAAGTGTATTTTATTGGCCCGTATACCCTCAGCCCCAGCTTGTAGCCATGTCAGTGTGTATCCACCTGTTGTGTCATTGATGGCTGTTCCAGTCTGTTGTTATGACTGACCCATCCTGACCCAGGATTGAGCGAACACTTCAAAGGTTTCCTGCTCATTGTTGAGATGCCCTCCTGCACTTAGAAGTGTGTGTGTCCACTTGAGTGCATGAATTGAGTATGTATGGGTTTTTCAAGCTTTTTTCTTAACACCATTGACTGGATGAGATGCGAGCAGCTGGTGAAATACCCAGAAGTAGCATGGACTGTGATCTATGCCAGGCAGCTTGGTAAAGGCAGATTAGTTTCCACATGCTCATGGCTTTCACAGTAACTCTATCCTCTGAGGAGTGGAGCCACAGCCCTACCCCACATAATCTCATCTCTGGACCAACACACCAGCCCAACCCAAACATGCAGCACAGGGCTCTCTGCTGGTTCCAGTCCAACCCTACAGGGCCCCACAGCCTAACCCAACACACTAGCTCAACCATAACCCATAACCCCTACCCCAGATCAGACGCATTCTCCAGTGAATTAAAATATATGTACTGTAGTTACTTGCCATTGTCCCGGTAACTGGCATTTTAAACTTTTACAGCTTGTATAATGCTGGGGGGATAATGTCATGTACAGACAGGGATTCTCTTCATTGAATAATCCACTACAAGCACTACTGCTCTCTGTGGCCCCCCACAGAAGAGGGTAGAGAGGAGGGGGGGTTGGGAAACAGCAAGACGAGAGGAGGTCAAAAGGAAAGGAGGGCAGAGCAAAAAGAGAGGGGAAAAGAGGGGAGAGGAAAGGAGAGCCGAGGGAAAAGAGGGAAGAGGAAAGGAGGGCCGAGGGAAAAGAGGGAAGAGGAAAGGAGGGCCGAAGGAAAAGAGGGAAGAGGAAAGGAGGGCCGAGGGAAAAGAGGGAAGAGGAAAGGAGGGCCGAAGGAAAAGAGGGAAGAGGAAAGGAGGGCAGAGGGAAAAGAGAGGAGAGGAAAGGAAGGCAGATGGAAAGGAGGGCAGAGGGAAAAGAGAGGAGAGGAAAGGAAGGCATATGGAAAGGAGGGCAGAGGGAAAAGAGAGGAGAGTGATTGTTTACTCTACACTCTGCCAGTAAACCTTACTACACCACAGGTTTGTTACAACTATAGTTTGTTTGACTGGTAGATTCATAACTAAAACATGACATGGTCCAATGAAAAGCCATGCTGCTAGAGGAAGGGTTTTATATAGGAAAAGAACATGAAGTGCCATCCGGTCTGTGATGCAGGCGTAGCGATTTAAGGAGAACAACCGGAATGGGGCTTGAACCAGCAACTCTATGGGAAACAGGTCTCCAGCCAAAAGCTACTGAGAGGGTACAGGGGATAGTTCTCTACCACCGCTGTCTGACCTCTACCACCGCTGTCTGTTCTCTACCACCGCTGTCTGTTCTCTACCACCGCTGTCTGACCTCTACCACCACTGTCTGTTCTCTACCACCGCTGTCTGACCTCTACCACCGCTGTCTGTTCTCTACCACCACTGTCTGTTCTCTACCACCGCTGTCTGTTCTCTACCACCGCTGTCTGACCTCTACCACCGCTGTCTGTTCTCTACCACCGCTGTCTGTTCTCTACCACCGCTTTATGTTGTCTACCACCGCTGTCTGTTCTCTACCACCGCTGTCTGTTCTCTACCACCGCTGTCTGTTCTCTACCACCGCTGTCTGTTCTCTACCACCGCTGTCTGTTCTCTACCACCTCTGTCTGTTCTCTACCACCGCTGTCTGTTCTCTACCACCGCTGTCTGTTCTCTACCACCGCTGTCTGACCTCTACCACCGCTGTCTGTTCTCTACCACCGCTGTCTGTTCTCTACCACCGCTGTCTGTTCTCTACCACCGCTGTCTGACCTCTACCACCGCTGTCTGTTCTCTACCACCGCTGTCTGTTCTCTACCACCGCTGTCTGTTCTCTACCACCGCTGTCTGACCTCTACCACCGCTGTCTGTTCTCTACCACCGCTGTCTGTTCTCTACCACCGCTGTCTGTTCTCTACCACCGCTGTCTGACCTCTACCACCGCTGTCTGTTCTCTACCACCGCTGCCTGTTCTCTACCACCGCTGTCTGTTCTCTACCACCGCTGTCTGACCTCTACCACCGCTGTCTGACCTATACCACCGCTGTCTGTTCTCTACCACCGCTGTCTGTTCTCTACCACCGCTGTCTGTCCTCTACCACCGCTGTCTGACCTCTACCACCGCTGTCTGTTCTCTAACACCGCTGTCTGTTCTCTACCACCGCTGTCTGTTCTCTACCACCGCTGTCTGACCTCTACCACCGCTGTCTGTTCTCTAACACCGCTGTCTGTTCTCTACCACCGCTGTCTGTTCTCTACCACCGCTGTCTGACCTCTACCACCGCTGTCTGTTCTCTACCACCGCTGTCTGTTCTCTACCACCGCTGTCTGTTCTCTACCACCGTTGTCTGTCCTCTACCACCGCTGTCTGACCTCTACCACCGCTGTCTGTTCTCTAACACCGCTGTCTGTTCTCTACCACCGCTGTCTGTTCTCTACCACCGCTGTCTGTTCTCTACCACCGCTGTCTGACCTCTACCACCGCTGTCTGTTCTCTACCACCGCTGTCTGACCTCTACCACCGCTGTCTGACCTCTACCACCGCTGTCTGTTCTCTACCACCGCTGTCTGTTCTCTACCACCGCTGTCTGTTCTCTACCACCGCTGTCTGACCTCTACCACCGCTGTCTGTTCTCTACCACCGCTGTCTGTTCTCTACCACCGCTGTCTGACCTCTACCACCGCTGTCTGACCTCTACCACCGCTGTCTGTTCTCTACCACCGCTTTATGTTCTCTACCACCGCTGTCTGTTCTCTACCACCGCTGTCTGTTCTCTACCACCGCTGTCTGTTCTCTTTCTTTCTCTCTCACGTCTCTTCCTTGAGGGTGGGGGAATCAGGGGTGCCAATGGTCAGGACCATCTAGTAAGTGCGAGCGCACACACACACACACACACCTGCAAACAGCCACCGACACAAACCTGTCAACTCGTTAATGGCGTGGATGTGTTGATGTTTTCCAACAAACTGAACCTGAGCTGAACTCTTAGACAGACATACTTTAGGACTGCTTAGCTTAGGCTCAAACTAAATATTTGCAATGGCAGGACTGTACTGTATATGAGCTGTACGATATATAGTAAATTCCAGACTGTGTGTGGTGAATCTGTGGAGTCAGCAGGTCGTAGCCAAGTACAGTAAAGTAATCGGCGTGGAGAAGCCATTAAAGTTGTGAAAGTATAACTTCCCATCAGCTATAGAGTAGGTTTATACCTGAGCTGTCATGCATAAAGAGATGTCCACAGCTGTGACCAATGTGCTGCCCACTATTTGTTATCGTTGTGTGTATGTGTGTTATCCTTGGTCCTCAAGAATCAGTGTATCCTCACACTAACCCTATAGGAACTTTGTAGGTTTGTCTAGTAGCTTCCTCTCCTCAGTCGTCACCTCATCTCCTTTCCTTCATCTGCACGGATCTGAGAGAAATGGACAGGTGTAAACTAATCCTCAGCCTATTGCAGATGCGCAGTGTGTTGAAATCTAGGCAGTTCATAGGTTTGACCTCTTTCTCTCTCCGTCTCTCTCTCTGGTATGTGAAGAGTCATAGGCCTTTAGACCAATAATCCTGGGCTCTTATGCCAAAGCTTACATGTCATTTTTTTGTTTAAGTTAAGTCAGTTAAGAACCAATTCTTATTTACAATGACGGCCTACACTGATCACCCCGCACGACGCTGGGCCCATTCTGCGCTGCCCTATGGGACTCCCAATCACGGCCGGTTGTGATTCAGCCTGGATTCGAACCAGGGTGTCTGTAGTGACGCATTTAGCACTGAGATGTAGTGCCTTAGACCATTGTGCCACTTGGGAACAAAGGCCAGCGGCACACACCGCACACACCACCTACAGTATGTCGTGGTGTAGTTGGAGAAAAATAGCTAAATATACCCAGAGTGACAGAGGCTGCTGACTAGACCTCTGCCACAGACACGCACCCAACCAGCACACACTGGGGAGGTCACAGGGTGTGTGTGTGTGTGTTCCAGGGTGCTGCTGGGGCCTGGTTATGTCTCTCTTCTGTCAGTGTACAGTTAGCTCTGAGCCAAACAGTCACCCAGCTCTCTGGGTTCTCTCCTCTAAGCCAGCTGGTCTGGCTTTATAACTTCTTCTACTCCTCTTCTAATCCTTCTTTCAGTTTCATCCCTTCATTTCTGAGGTAAAAGATAGAGTGATCTGACCCTCAGCTGGAGCTGAAGGGAACCTTCCTGGAGAAGATAATACAAGCAGCACTGGTGAGTGTGTTTGTGTGTGTATATCACACAGCGAACTCTTATCGACTCATAGCTCCTCTGGAGTTTCATGTTAGTTGGAGAATTTTGGGCTCTAAGGAGTGTGCCACATAGTCATAAAGAGTTTGTGAGTGTGCGAGAGCATTTAAGAGTGTGTGGGCTAGTCTGTCAATGGGATAGTGTGTGATTGTGCTGCAAATGTCCAGTGTTAGAAAGATTGCATGACAGATTAGAGAACATGAAAACAGAGACGTCTTCTATGGTGTTTTCTCATGATATAGTCAGCTAGTAGTATAGAAACCATAGAAAGGAACATCTAAAGGACCTGTAATGCCTCCCATAGTCAAGCCTCTCTCACCTCTGTGTGTGTGGTTGGCTAAGGTCCCCTAGTCTGCTGTCCGTCTGTGTCTGCCTGTCCGACCGTAGCGAGATGCACAGCCACTGCTGCAGGTGTCAATCAGGAGTGGCACGAGACAGAGACACAAAGTGACATTCTGACCATGAAAATCAAAATAAAACAATGTCAAATTCACTGTTATAATCTTATACTGTACTTGTAGCAAGTTATATACCTACATCCCACTGGGCACACCTCGACATTTCAATGTGGATAATTGAGTAACATTTTGTTGAGACATTGATTGATGAGATCAAAACCTATATTCACACCAACGAAAAAGACAGCCAAAAGGTAGTTGAATTTCCAATGTGTTATCACTATGCTTTCAACCATCTAAAAGCACAACCAAATTCCAATGGAAAAACAATGTCTGATTTTTGGTTTAGTTGTCACTCAAATGTCGATCACTGTGCTTTCAACCATTTTAAAAGCACAGCAAAGTTCAAATGTGAATACAGTGTCAGATATTTTGTTTATTTATATAACATAATGTCTTACTGTGCTTCATCTAATTGCAGAATCAAATGACCTGTTTTGCATTATTATAATAGTATATAAACCATTTAGCAGACTCTTTTATCCGAAGTGATTTACAGTCATGCGTGCATTCATTTGACATGTGGGTGGTCTCAGGAATGGAGTCCACTACCCTGGCGTTACAAGCTCCAGGTCCTACCAACTGAGCTACAAAGGACATTGAAATACATTAAAAGTACATGGTGCAAGAGATCAATGCTGTTTGAAATTTTGCACAGATTATTACAGCAGTTGTGAAGATCGCCACAGACCTATGCATGCTATCTTAACATGCTACAAAAAACACTCGAACTGGACAGTTTTATCTCCATCTTTACATTCAAAGACTCTATCATGGACACTCTTACTGACAGTTGTGGCTGCTTAGCGTGATGTATTGCTGTCTCTACCTTCTTGCCCTTTGTGTTATTGTCTGTGCCCAATAATGTTTGTACCATGTTTTGTGCTGCTGCCATTTTGTGTTGGTACCATGTTGTCATGTTATGTTGCTACCATGCTGTGTTGTCATGTTTTGCTGCCTTGCTATGTTGTTGTCTTATAGGTCTCTCTTTATGTAGTGTTGTGGTGTCTCTCTTGTCGTGATGTGTGGTTTTGTGTTTGTTTTATTTTTATCCCAGCCCCCGTCCCCGCAGGATGCCGTTTGCCTTTTGGTAGGGCATCATTGTAAATAAAAATTTGTTCTTAACTGACTTGACTAGTTAAATAAAAAATAAAAATATATGATTACATAAAGCCATTTATAGTTACAGTAACCTCATTGTGGCCATGGTAAGATGGCGCCGGAGAAGAAGGCAGACATTTTACATGCCCCCAACCAATTGTGTTTATTTGCGTTGTTTGTAACTTAAAAAAAAAAAACGTATTTCGTACATAATGTTGCTGCTACCGTCTCTTATGACCGAAAATAACTTCTGGACATCATGACTACCATTACTCATCACGGACTGGCAGAACCCTTTTTTTCCTTTAACGAGTCTGACTAGGCCAACTCAAACGATATACTGCTTTCTCAGTAATAGGCCCAGATCCCAGTGATTTGTGTGAAGAGGAGGCCGAGAAAAAGGGTCCAGAAGGCAGGCTGCCTTCTGAGAATTCGTAGGCGATCGAATAAACCCCCACATTCTTCCATTCTGGTAGCAAACGTGCAATCTTTGGACAATAAAATAGATGACCTACGTGGAAGATTAAACTACCAACGGGACATTCAAAACTGCAATATCTTATGCTTCACGAAGACGTGGCTGAACGACGACACTATCAACATACAGCTGGCTGGTTATACGCTGCGCTGGCAGGATAGAACAGCGGCGTCTGATAAGGCGGACTATATATTTTTGTAAATAACAGCTGGTGAACGATATCTAAGGAAGTCTTGAGCTATTACTCACCTGAGGTAGAGTATCTCATGACAAACTGTAGACCACACTACCTATCTAGAGAGTTTTCATCTGTATTTTTCGTAGCTGTTTACATACCACCACAGTCAGAGGCTAGCACTGAGACCGCATTGAATGAGCTGTATTCCGCATAAGCAAACAAGAAAACGCTACCCAGAGGTGGCGCTCCTAGTAGCCGGGGTCTTTAATGTAGGGAAACTTAAATCCAGTTTACCAAATTTCTATCAGCATGTTAAATGTGCATCCAGAGGAAAAAAACTCTGGACCATCTTTACTCCACACATAGAGACGCAAACAAAGCTCTCCCTCGCCTCCATTTGGTAAATCTGACCATAATTCTATCCTCCTGATTCCATCTTACGATCAGAAATTAAAGCAGGAAGCAGCCGTAACCAGATCGATAAAAAAGTGGTCAGATGAAGAAGATGCTAAGCTACAGGACTGTTTTTCTAGCACAGACTGGAATATGTTCCGGATTCCTCCGATGGCATTGAGGAGTACACCACATCAGTCATTGGCTTCATCAATAAGTGCATCGATGATGTCGTCCCCAGAGTGACCGTACATACATACCCCAACCAGAAGCCATGGATTACAGGCAACATCCTCACTGAGCTAAAGGCTAGAGCTGCCGCTTTCAAGGAGCGGGACCCGGAAGCTTATAAGAAATCCCGCTATGCCCTCCGACGAAACATCAAACAGGCGAAGCGTCAATACAGGACTAAGATCGAATCATACGACACCAGCTCTGACGCTCGTCGGATGTAGCAGGGCTTGTAAACCATTACAGACTACAAAGGGAAGAACAGCTGAGAGCTGCCCAGTGACATGAACCTACCAGACGAGCTAAACTTATTCTATGCTCGCTTCGAGGCAAATAACACTGAAACATGCATGAGAGCACCAGCTGTTCTGGAAGGATGTGATCATGCTCTCCGCAGTCGATGTGAGTAAGACCTTTAAACAGGTCAACATTCAGACCGATTACCAGGACGTGCACTACGAGCATGCACTGACCAATAGGCAAGTGTCTTCAATGACATTTTCAACCTCTACCTGTCCGAGTCTGTAATACCAACATGTTATAAGCAGACCATAGTGCCTGTGCCCAAGAACACTAAGGTAACATGCCTAAATGACGACCGACCCATAGCACTCACATCTGTAGCCATGAAGTGCTTCGAAAGGCTGGTCAAGGCTGGTCATGGCTCACATCAACACCATTATCCCAGAAACCCTAGACCCACTCCAATTTGCATACCGCCCCAACAGATCCACAGATGATGCAATCTCTATTGCACTCCACACTGCCCTTTCCTACCTGGACAAAAGGAACACCTATGTGAGAATGCTTTTCATTGACTACAGCTCAGCGTTTAACACCATAGTGCCCTCAAAGCTCATCAATAAGCTAAGGACCCTGGGACTAAACACCTCCCTCTGCAACTGGATCCTGGACTTCCTGACGGTCTGCCCCCAGGTGGTAAGGGTAGGTAACAACACATCCGCCACATTGATCCTCAACACAGGGACCCCTGAGGGGTGCGTGCTCAGTCCCCTCCTGTACTCCCTGTTCACTCATGGCTGCATGGCCAGGCACGACTCCAACACCATCATTAAGTTTGCCAATGACACAACAGTGGTAGGCCTGATCACCGACAATGACAAGACAGCCTATATCGAGGAGGTCAGAGACCTGGCCGTGTGGTGCCAGGACAATCAATCAATCAAATGTATTTATAAAGCCCTTCTTACATCAGCTGATGTCACAAAGTCCTGTACAGAAACCCAGCCTAAAACCCCAAACAGCAAGCAATGCAGGTGTAGAAGCACGGTGGCTAGGAAAAACTCCCTAGAACGGCCAGAACCTAGGATGAAACCTAGAGAGGAACCAGGCTATGTGGGGTGGCCAGTCCTCTTCTGACTGTGCCGGGTGGAGATTATAACAGAACATGGCCAAGATGTTCAAATGTTCATAGATGACCAGCAGGGTCAAATAATAATAGAGTGGTTGTCGAGGATGCAACAACAGGTCAGCACCTCAGGAGTAAATGTCAGTTGGCTTTTCACAGCCGATCATTCAGAGTATCTCTACCACTCCTACTGTCACTAGAGAGTTGAAAACAGCAGGTCTGGGATAGGTAGCATGTCCGGTGAACAGGTCAGGGTTCCATAGCCGCAGGCAGAACAGTTGAAACTGGAGCAGCAGCACGGCCAGGTGGACTGGGGACAGCAAGCAGTCATCAGGCCAGGTAGTCCTGAGTCATGGTCCTAGGGCTCAGGTCCTCCGAGAGAGAGAGAAAGAAAGAAAGAAAGAGAGAGAATTAGAGAGAGTGTACTTAAATTCACACAGGACACTGGATAAGACAGGATAAATACACTAGATATAACAGACTGACCCTAGCCCCCCGACACATAAACTACTGCAGCATAAATACTGGAGGCTGAGACAGGAGGGTCCGACGATACCCCCGGACAGAGCCAAACAGGCAGGATATAACCACACCCACTTTGCCAAAGCACATCCCCCACACCACTAGAGGGATATCTTCAACCACCAACTTACCATTCTGAGACAAGGCAGAGAGTAGACTACAAACAACCTCTCTCAACGTGATCAAGACAAAGGAGATAATTGTGGTCTACAGGAAAAAGAGGACTGAGTACGCCCCCATTCTCATCGACGGGGCTGTAGTGGAGCAGGTTGAGAGCTTCAAGCTCCTTGGCGTCCACATCACCAACAAAATAGAATTGTCCAAGCACACCAAGACAGTCGTGAAGAGGGCACGACAAAGCCTATTCCCCCTCAGGAGACTGAAAATATTTGGCATGGGTCCTCAGATCCTCAAAAGGTTCTACAGCTGCACCATCGAGAGCATCCTGACTGGTTGCATCACTGCCTGGTATGGCAACTGCTCGGCCTCTGACCGCAAGGCACTACAGAGTGTAGTGCAAACGGCCCAGTACATCACTGGGGCCAAGCTTCCCGCCAACCAGGCGGTGTCAGAGGAAGGCCCTAAAAATGGTCAGACTCCAGCCACCCTAGTCATAGACTGTTCTCTCTACCACCGCGCGGCAAGCAGTACTGGAGTGCCAAGTCTAGGTCCAAGAAGCATCTAAACAGCTTCTACCCCCAAGCCGTAAGACTCCTGAACATATAATTAAATGGCTACCCAGACTATTTGCATTGCCCCCTCTTTTACACCGCTGCTACTCTCTGTGGTTGTCATCTATGCATATTCACTTTAATAACTCTACCTACATGTACATATTACCTCGACTAACCAGTGCCCCTGCACATTGACTCTGTACAGGTACCTCCCTGTATATTGTCTCGTGATTGTTATTTCACTGCTGCTCTTTAATTACTTGTTACTTTTATTTCTTATTCTTATCTGTATTTTTGAAACTGCATTGTTGGTTAGGGGATTGTAAGTAAACATTTCACTGTAAGGTCTACTACACCTGTTGTATTCGGGGCATGTGACTAATAAAATTTGATTTGATCTGTTACTCATTTTAAGGTTGAATGTTACATTCGTTTAGTTTAGGCTATTAACTGTATTACAAAATGTATACTGAAATGTGTTTGGTTGTCAACGCAACCAAATATCAACATTTGAAGAAGATGTCTGCTTGGATAGTTCCATCTGTGTCACTGACTTTTTTTCTACAAATAAATCATTTCTATGTTGGATTTAAGTCTCCATCTCAACCAAAAATCGAATTACAAAATAGGAATAAATCAAATCAAACTTTAAATGCACTTTAAATAAAGTTAGATTTCATGTAATTTAGTACTAGTCTTTACCTTTTGGAGGGTTGAGATGGCGACTTGAATCCAACATAGAAATGATTGTTAATGATCAATTATCATATAAATATAATTAATAATCAATAATCATATAAATGACCAATTATTCCAGACAAACTGTAAATAAAGCCAGACTAAGTCAGTGGCAGATGGAACTATCCAAGCAAGAGATACATCTCCTTCAAATGTGGATATTTAGTTATGTTGACAACACAATTCAATATCATAAAATGTTAAATCAACCAGAGCTTGAAACCCTTGGTATTGACTATTTTTTGTGAAACTATGTGTTGAATTGAAACAATAGCTGTTAATGACTTTGCAATTGCTATACTAGCCCTGAATGTTATCATTGATGATAGGCCTATATAAGTGATAAAGTATGGTCACATTCCATTTGCTCTGTTAAACCTACCCTTTGGAATGACCTTAATAACAGCAGTGCATCTATTTGTTTTTAAGAGGATATCTCTTAATAATCATTCTCACGATAGCACATTGGTAATATTCAGTGACAAATATCATAGCTAAGCAGGGCTGGGCTTGGTTAAAACCCTGGATGGGCCACTAAAGGGTAGCTGTAGACAGATCAATTCTACAGTAGAAGGTGCTGCCCAGTCTAGTTTTTTTTCTATTAGTGAATATACATTGAAGATCTGATGTTGTTTTAAAGGTACAAATGCAATATATTTTATACAAGGTTTGTTTATGTTGAAATTTGGTTACCATGATGATAATAACCACCTCTCTGACCTATGATCTTTGACCTCTGGTCAACTGTGACCTTTGATACTTTAACATTTTGTTTCTAGGTTACCTCTGGGTCGTTCCACCTCAAAAAACACAAGAAAGAGGGTTTAGACACCCACCATCTCAGATTGTACTGAAATGGTTTATGTTGTTGGAAACAGATAAGATTAGCATTCCTGCAACATAATTAAAAAAATATATAAGCAGGTTGACATTTATTGTCATGAGTCTTGTCCTGGAGGCAGAACTGGCGATATAGTAACAATTTTATGAAAACAAAAACCTTAATTTAAGGTTAGGCATTAGGGTTAGCAGTGTGGTTAAGTTTAGGGTAAGGTATAAAATCAGATTTCATGACTTTGTGGCTATGCCAGCTAGTGACCACTCTGCAGAGATCCCTCCAGAACAAGATTCATGATGATTACAAAATGACATATTGTTTACTTAAAAAGGCTCTGCATGGTTATTCCGACATCTGAAGTGGCCGTATAGCATTTACTGCGATGCAGACTTCAGGGCATTCATACTTCTTGTGCTTAGTAGAGCTATTGTGAAGTTAGCTGTCAAGGAGGTGAGTTTGTGTTTATACACAATGTACCACCCCCAGCTACCATTAACCAATTATGTCAATGCAGAGTTTTATGGAGCCCTCCGCAATTGTTACAACATTTGAGAGGCGCACGGTGATGCGGTACGGAGCCTGATTTGGTCTCTGCATGCCGCCGGAGGCTCCGCTATAGCGTCACACCCTCCATACGAAGCCTCCGACCACATGTTCAGGTCAAGCTTAAATAGTTTTTTTTTACCCTGTAAGCAGTGTATGGACAAGATATGACAGCAACCCATGCTTTTGCTGTCATACCTTGTCCATAAACTGCTAACAGGGTAAGGAAACCAATATGTCATTTTGTAATTTGTGTGAACTATCCCTTTAACATTGAGGGGTAGAGATATATATTTGTTGATCACATAGTAGCAGGATTAGCGTGCGGAGTCTGTGGGGGGCTTTTTACCATTTCCTTGGATTCCTCATGTCTTACTCATTGTTAGAAAAAGTTTGGTCCAAATCGGATGTTAGGTTCTATATTTATTGAATATTACATGAATCCTATCAATTTAAATGGCCAATTTGGGTGCAATCAATTAGCTTAATTTCTCAGAGACCAAATTATATTTAAACAAAATAATGTTGCAGGAATGCTAATCTTATCGGTTTCTAACTACAGAAATTACTTCAGAACAATCTGAGATGGTGGGTGTCATGGGTAGCTGAAATGACATGGAACAACCCCTCTTGCTTAATTCCTAATGACCATGGCTGACAGTCTACTGTGTGATACAGTACAATAGGTTGACTGTATTTATCATAAGTAGCCTTACGCCTTTAGTGTAGGCTTTACCTTGTGGTCTCTTGCGTCATTACAGTCTAGTTGGTCATGTCACATCCCTGACAGGCAGGGTTTGTGGTGTAGATTCTGGAAGACTAACTACTGTATACAATTACACTGCAACAATTCCATAGCTACTGTTAGCCACTGTCTGACTGGCTATCACTACAGTACTGTGTGATTGCGGTGTGTCCATGCTGAAATTCTCTAGTGTATCTGAGCTTAAAATATATCTGGTGGTACTGCCCTAACGCTGCCATACACTCTGGCCTCAGAACCAGGGCGCTACTTGCCACGTGTGTTTGTGTGCGTGTGTGTGTGTGTGTGAGAGAGAGTATGTGTGCCTATGAGTAAATAGATGGAGGAGAGAATAAACTTATAAACTTCCTATGGAACATGAGTTAAAAGCTTTGAAATACCCCCTCATAATATACTCAGCTTGTTGAGACATGCTTTCATTGTTGTTAAAATGCTACTGGAATTACTGTGCATTTGTTGTTAACAGGCCTGGCTCACATAAATAAGAGGTATTGTGTGTGTGTGTGTGTGTGTGAGAGAGAGAGAGAACAGTATATGTGTGTGTCAGCAAGAGTGATGGAAGTGACAGGGAACAATGACAGCAGGCTTGTCAGGTGAGATGCATACTTACGCAGCAGCATCTTTCCTCAGGGTGTATAATCCTAGCAGTTTGATGATTGTACAGCAGTTTTTCCATGCTGCCAGTCCCTCAGTGAAACAGGATCCTGTAACACAACAAAAGGAACCATATTTCTGTCTGTTTCAGGCTCATCCATTATTCATAGCAGGTGTAACGCTCTGGGTGGTCCACTAGACCACTAATGACCAAACTAGACCCCCATGGGACATACATAACAGGAACACACTTGACCCCCATGGGACATACACAACAGGAACACACTAGACCCCCATGGGACATACATAACAGGAACACACTTGACCCCCATGGGACATACACAACAGGAACACACTAGACCCCCATGGGACATACACAACAGGAACACACTAGACCCCCATGGGACATACACAACAGGAACACACTAGACCCCCATGGGACATACATAACAGGAACACACTTGACCCCCATGGGACATACATAACAGGAACACACTTGACACCCATGGGACATACACAACAGGAACACACTTGACCCCCATGGGACATACACAACAGGAACACACTAGACCCTCATGGGACATACACAACAGGAACACACTAGACCCCCATGGGACATACATAACAGGAACACACTTGACCCCCATGGGACATACACAACAGGAACACACTAGACCCCCATGGGACATACACAACAGGAACACACTAGACCCCCATGGGACATACACAACAGGAACACACTAGACCCCCATGGGACATACATAACAGGAACACACTTGACCCCCATGGGACATACACAACAGGAACACACTTGACCCCCATGGGACATACACAACAGGAACACACTAGACCCCCATGGGACATACACAACAGGAACACACTAGACCCCCATGGGACATACACAACAGGAACACACTTGACCCCCATGGGACATGCACAACAGGAACACACTCGACCCCTATGGGACATACACAACAGGAACACACTTGACTCCCATGGGACATACACAACAGGAACACACTAGACCCCCATGGGACATACACAACAGGAACACACTAGACCTCCATGGGACATACACAACAGGAACACACTAGACCCCCATGGGACATACACAACAGGAACACACTAGACCTCCATGGGACATACACAAAAGGAACATATTTGCAGTAAAAACACTCCCCAGAGATTGTCTATTTGCTTGTGTGTGTGTGGTGTGTGTGTGAGCTGCAAAGTGGGTTTGAGCAGATAGAAGTAGCCTACTGCTGTAAAGTAGTAGGACATTTTGTAAGTCCATCCACCCATCCAACACTACAGTTATAGTAAACAGGTGCAGTTCCAATAGCTTCCACTGTCAAGCTCCAGTTGGCTAAAGAACCAATACTTCATACTTTCTGTTTGCCCTGTGTATTTCAGGTCAGGGAGAGTACATTACTCACTGAAAATGTACCTTCATTTGGGTTTAATCATTCGTGTTATGATTAAAAGCAGGTGTCTCACTGTCTGAATTGGATGTGTGTGTATATAAACTACATATGAATCTATGATATTAGCATCAGACCCAGTCTCATACTGTATCTCTCCTGTATGTCTCTCCCAGGTGCGCTATAAACCTATGGACCTGGTGCCCTTAGAGACCACCCTGATAGAACACTCAGACACAGACTGACAGAAAGACTAAGACAGCGGACTGATCGGACTGAAACACACATGAGAGATTGAGATAAAGCCAAACCTAGAGACAGAAACGAATACTGAAACGCATGTAGAACGACTGAGGCTTTGATGGAACAGAGGGACATGTGCAAGTGATTGACTGGTAAGAGATCAAAGTTTTCTCAGCATGCTAAACCAGAATGGAAATGTAGCTCTACTCCGACTCGGGTGGTTTATTTATTTGGCACATGTGTTGACTGAACATACGTCAGACAGACTGGCAGCAGTGGTGAGTAGTGTGTGTGTGTGCCGCCCGCTAGAGCATTCATCATAGAAACGTGTTCAGTGATCGCGTGTGTGAGAGGGAGTAAAGAAGGAGGGAGAGACAGACAGAGAGCGGTGGAAGTGTCGCACATTACCGATGGGAAACAAACATTAACGGGATAATCCCAGTTTCCTTCTCGTCCTCCTTTCCCTAACTCACGCACTCACTCACACTGAGAACCTGCGTAGCACGGGTCGGTGGATTCTTCCTCTTCATTTCAAACCTTGAGCGGAGAATTTTACTTTTGCCAGTTGTCTGCCTGTTCCAGCGCTGTGTTTTTATTCATGATAAATAGTAAACTATTGCCGTTCCGGATTTAAAGTGAATTCCCTTTTCTGAACGGGCTCGAGGATTTTCCCCTGTACAGTTCAACTGGACAAGCCTTGTGAAAACGCCCGGCGTAACGCACGCGGATATCAGACAGAGCAGCTCGTGAGGAGAAAAGTAAGTGTGTCCACGCCTCTACGGTGTTTCATTTATTATATTCGTTTAGAAAGTTTACGCAGTTGGTACAGTTTGCGCTATTGACAGATAGCGTGCAGTGTTTGCTCCCCAAACTCGACGGTAAACGCATAACACGAGTCTGTCATTACGAGGCTGTAATAGATGCGTAATAATGGAAAACCATGTTTTTCATAGAGTATAAACCAGCCTAGTGAGATAAATGTGAATTATGTAGGCTTGTTTATTCATATCAAGTATTGTCTTCATGTAAATTTTGTCAAAGTTGATTGAGCTCACTACATGTATACATGTTAGAGAAAGTGAAACCACAGGCAGAGGCCATGCACTTACATTTTCAGTATATTCAAAGTAATTTTGAGAAAATAAACAATCTATTATATTTTTCAGTGTAGGCTACCAATGCAAGTAAGGGGCTTGTGCATCCAGGGCATTGTGATCATGATAACAGGCTAGAGCAGTGGCACAGAGGGATGTCTGCCCCTTAGGTCCACCCGGAGAGAGACAGTGTGTGTAGGCTTATGTTCCAGCCAGCACTAACACACCTGACCTGATCCTTGGCTCCTCTCCTCTGGATAAGCCTCTAGTGTCTGTGTCTTGCCCATTGAGCCAGAGAGATCAGCTCAGGTCTCTGGGGTTACAGGTGGATTAAAGACTAAAAACTAGCCTCGCCTGCCAGCCACGTCTCAGCTTTATGGACCAACACATGGCTGGGAGTGGGAACACATGTCTGGGCAGGGGTGCACAACACAGACCCTGGAGTTCCACAGTTTATCGCTAGCATTCTACTTGATCAATTGATTGTCACTCGATCAATTGTGCTGATTGGCTGGAGGTTAACGAGGTAGTAAACCAGAAAAATCTGTAGGCCTCATTCACTTCTCTCTTCACCACAGGCAGACCTGATTAAATGCCACACATGGTGTTTATTTAAAAGTACATGGCAGAGGATGTGCTGCATTGTCCCCATTATGGGCCTTAAAGGGTCAGCATTTAAGCTACATACATTTTTGGACTTATAAGTTAATAATTAGTTCAACTGTCGCATCCCATCAGAACCCAAAATATAAGCTGTTTTTACTCCAGTGGGGGGGACTGCTTTGTTATTGTTTCTACTGCTGATTGCCACTTTAACTCTGAACCCCCTGTCTCATAAAACAGTCTCTGACATGGCTGGATTTTGCCCCAACGCTTGTGTTCTAGTGAGTGCAATGTCATCTGCCACTGCCGTAAAACAATCTAGTTACTTAGTGTTGCATCCTCCATCCTCCAGTTATAGAGTCTAATACAGAGGAGTCTTTGTCTGCTTGTTGCCTGTAGCTACAGTAGTGTTAATCAGTAGTCTTGTTCAGAAACTTCCCCCCACTCTAGTCTCCTCTAGTCTGAAGTATTTATAGTGGATCATGTGGCCATAGCGGAGAATAGGGTGAAAACGGTGACCTAGAAACTTGGTAGGACTGTAGGACACCAAGTCATGTCCTTTACTTCTTATTCTCTTCCTGACAAAGTGATAGAACAACTAGATGTTTTGACATGTTTTATTTGCAGTGCTCATTGCGCAGTGTTGAAGTTGACACAGACTCTATGTCTGGGGGCTGGGAATGACTGCCAGCCTGCCACCACACAGACCCGCCGCCCCCAGCCCACTACCCCTCCCATCCTCTATCTGCCCCCTTCCCGGTACCCATCCATCTAACCCACCTACCCCCCTACCCTTGCCCCTCTGACACTGGCATGTAGATCGTCCTGCCAAGATATACAAGGGCATTGCCACTCTGTCTCTCTCTCTCTCTTTCTCTTTCTCTTTTCTCTCTCTCTCTCTCTCTCTCTCTCTCTCTCTCTCTCTCTCTCTCTCTCTCTCTTTCTCTTTCTCTTTCTCTTTCTTTCTCTTTCTCTCTCTTTCCCCCCCATCCAGCCTCAAAATACACACTTACACATTCTGTCTAGCCTGGCCGACTCCATGTCTATATGTCTGGCTGTCTGTGTTTGGTCCAGGGAGAGACTGGGATCAAAAATCCACCCAGTCATTTCTAATACCTCAGCCCATTTCTTTACTTCAGGCCCCCATTATTAGCCATAATGATCATTCTGCACAAAACCCATTATTTACACCGGCCCACTGGGATACAGATGGACCAGCCCATCTGGCATTTGCCTGAAATTCCCTACGGCCAGTCCGTTTCTGCTCTGGTCCTTCTGTCTGTCCTTCTCTTGCCCCAGAATACACACACACACACACACACACACACATGTATAGTATGGGGGTAAATGAGGACTCTGAATCATCTTCACGGCTATAGTGTGTTTATGTTTGTGACAGAGAAGGGGTACTGTGATTATTGTGAATGTGGGTGTTAAGGGGGTTAGTTAGGGTAAATGAGGACTGTGCTGTATGGCATTGGTCCATCTCTGTTCTGTACTTCTATTGTCTGTTTGTCTCTGTCTCAGTGTGAACTAAATACAGGCAGCTCCACTTTGTTTGGGGTACGAAGTTAATTATTTTATTTTTGGAGCACCGCTGGTTTACATTTAGGCTATTCATAGAGGAGGAAGTGTGTGTGTGTCTGTGTGTGTGTGTGTGTGTGTGTGTGTGCACGCACGTCGAGGGGAAGTCGGGTGGAAACCTGCTGTCATCCTGGTTTGGTTTACAGGCTCTACGTTACGTCCTCTTAGAGGGAACACACATGCTGGGAAAAGATCTAACTAACACACACATATAAACTTCCAGGTTTGATAGAATGCTGAGTTGGCTTGACAAGGAATGTTCTATATTTACTCCAAAGCAGAGAAATATGGTGTTTCCTGAAACAGCCTCACTGTCTGCATGACTGAATGACTGAATGAGAGCACAGAATTTTAAATGTATCCTGGTTGGCATGTCGGTGCTTGTTTTTATTCAATATCACGTCCTAGCTAGCTTGATTATCTGGTGCTGGCAGATATTGTGTAAAAGAGCTGTGTGTAAAATGTGCCTTTGTTGGTCAGTGGGGAGTCTGTAAAGATCTGCTCTATTCTCCTCTAGTCAGGGATGTTACGTTGTGGCACGCTGGAGCTGTCGTTACCTATCAAATTCTCTCAGATCACCGGATAGGGGTTAGGGGTTAGGGATGGTATGTTGTGATCAAATCAAATTTTATTAGTCACTTACACATGGCTAGCAGATGTTATTGCAAGTGTAGCGAAATTCTTGATGACAGCCTGGTTACAAGTCTGTTTCTGCTTTAGCTATTCAAAAACATACCTTCAAATATGTAGCTAATTACATTTGCTCTGACTCAGTACATTTATTAGCTAGCTAGCAGCAATTAGCATAAGCAATTAGCATTAGCGGCTAACAAGATTTGGGCCCAACTTGCTAACATCATTGTCATCAACTTTGTTGCATATGCTGCATTGACAATGCAGACTGAACGCAAGTGTCTCGTAGTTGAGGAACATCAACTGCGCTCCTTGAGTGTCAGGGGGCAGGGCTAGGTCTGTGTGGAACGCAGCATGGAGAGAGAGCAGAGAAAGATGACTCAAGTAGCGAAGTAAACTGTACAAATGGTCATTACACAGAACGTATCACATTTAACAAGCCAAACATTCAAATACCGTTATAGAAGATAAAGTAAAAACCCAACACCTTACTCATTGTCATGTCATTGACAAACCTGTGATCTCTCTCGCTCTCTCGCTCTCTCGCTCTCTCGCTCTCTCTTTTCTTTTCTCTCTCTCTCTCTCTCTCTCTCTCTCTCTCTCTCTCTCTCTCTCTCTTCTCTCTTTCTCCCCCCCCTTTCTCCTCACATTCCTTCAGCCATGCTTCTGCCTCTGACTGTAAGCTGGTAACTGTGTGTGTGTGTGTGTGTGTGTGTGTGTGTGTGTGTGTGTGTGTGTGTAGGTCGGACACTATAAGCCATGTTGGCTCTACTTGTGTCTAGCTACTTAAGAGGATCTTAAAGAGCCTATAGGCCAGGAAGACCGCACACACACACACTCACACGCGTACACACAAAAGTTTAACATATGAGTTATCACTTTCCCTTTGAAGTACACTGTATCTCCCTCCATTTCTTCTCTCTGTTTCCTCATGAGAGAGGCCTGATTAACACACGGAGGGATGAGGAGAGAATATAGCACACTCACTCCCTTCAGAGGATATTGGACTCGCCCCCCCCCATAGTTATTATAATGTATATGTCAATAGGTTATGATAGAGATAAGGTTAGAGGTTAGGGGTCATGGATAAGGGAAGGGGGAGGGGGTCCTGGGGGTTGCTGGTCCTGTAAAAAAAGATCAGGTGTGCTCGATTAGGTGTGTGTGTAACCCGCAGTGGCTTAGTGTTACACAATAAGCTGTGGACTGAATCCTTCAGATCCTTTGTGCCAAGTCACACAAGACACAGGTGACAACAAACAGGACTCCTCACCTGGACTTGTACTGTGGTGGATGTGTTTTGGACCGGGAAATTATGTAAATGTCAACATTCTAATAGAATATGATGTGATGTCAACATTCTAATAGAATATGATGTGAGGTCAACATTCTAATAGAATATGATGTGATGTCAACATTCTAATAGAATATAATGTGATGTCAACATTCTAATATGATGTGAGGTCAACATTCTAATAGAATATGATGTGATGTCAACATTCTAATATGATGTGAGGTCAACATTCTAATAGAATATGATGTGATGTCAACATTCTAATAGAATATGATGTGATGTCAACATTCTAATATAATATGATGTGAGGTCGACATTCTAATAGAATATGATGTGATGTCAACATTCTAATAGAATATGATGTGAGGTCAATATTCTAATAGAATATGATGTGAGGTCGACATTCTAATAGAAAATGATGTGATGTCGACATTTTAATATAATATGATGTGATGTCAACATTCTAATAGAATATGATGTGATGTCAACATTCTAATAGAATATGATGTGATGTCAACATTCTAATAGAATATGATGTGATGTCAACATTCTAATAGAATATGATGTGATGTCAACATTCTAATAGAATATGATGTGATGTCGACATTCTAATAGAATATGATGTGATGTCAACATTCTCATAGAATGTGATGTCAACATTCTTATAGAATATGATGTGATGTCAACATTCTAATAGAATATGATGTGATGTCAATATTCTTATAGAATATGATGTGATGTCAACATTCTAATATAATATGATGTGATGTCAACATTCTAATATAATATGATGTGAGGTCGACATTCTAATAGAATATGATGTGATGTCAACATTCTAATAGAATATGATGTGAGGTCAACATTCTAATAGAATATGATGTGATGTCAACATTCTAATATGATGTGAGGTCAACATTCTAATAGAATATGATGTGATGTCAACATTCTAATAGAATATGATGTGATGTCAACATTCTAATATAATATGATGTGAGGTCGACATTCTAATAGAATATGATGTGATGTCAACATTCTAATAGAATATGATGTGAGGTCAATATTCTAATAGAATATGATGTGAGGTCGACATTCTAATAGAAAATGATGTGATGTCGACATTTTAATATAATATGATGTGATGTCAACATTCTAATAGAATATGATGTGATGTCAACATTCTAATAGAATATGATGTGATGTCAACATTCTAATAGAATATGATGTGAGGTCAACATTCTAATAGAATATGATGTGATGTCAACATTCTAATAGAATATGATGTGATGTCAACATTCTAATAGAATATGATGTGATGTCGACATTCTAATAGAATATGATGTGATGTCAACATTCTCATAGAATGTGATGTCAACATTCTTATAGAATATGATGTGATGTCAACATTCTAATAGAATATGATGTGATGTCAATATTCTTATAGAATATGATGTGATGTCAACATTCTAATATAATATGATGTGATGTCAACATTCTAATAGAATGTGATGTCAACATTCTTATAGAATATGATGTGATGTCAACATTCTAATAGAATATGATATGATGTCAACATTCTAATAGAATATGATGTGAGGTCGACATTCTAATAGAATATGATGTGATGTCAACATTCTAATAGAATATGATGTGTGGTCAACATTCTAATAGAATATGATGTGATGTCAACATTCTAATAGAATATGATGTGTGGTCAACATTCTAATAGAATATGATGTGTGGTCAACATTCTAATAGAATATGATGTGATGTCAACATTCTAATAGAATATGATGTGATGTAAAATGCAAACAGGGTTTGTGGACATCATAAAGCAGACAGTAAAGTCAAGCCAACAACACTAACACATAATTTATCATAACATTCTGTAGTATGATGCAAATGTATAATTTTTTTCATGTGCCATGTTTTTCTATCTTGCATTTCTTCAGTGGGAAGCAAATGCCATCTCTCTGGTTATGAGTGAGATGTGGTGTTTTGAACTGAGTTGTGTGGTAGAGATGAGCTGTAAGTCTCAATCAGTGAGTTATTCTCCTCTCTCAGGTCAACCTGTTGAATGATCAACTATTTACTTACACACAAACATAGTTGAACCATTCTCTATGACAGCTCCACAAGGACTACTGTGTGTGTTTGATGGCATTTTAACTGATTTCTCTCTCTCTGTCTCTTTAAGGAGTGAATGCCAGAGGAATTGAGAGAAGAAGAATCGAGAGAATACTGCTGTGAGGATTTGGAAGACAAGAGAAGAAGAGCAGGACTTTTGGGATAGGAGAGAAAGAGAAGAAGAACAGGACTTTTGGGATAGGAGAGAAAGAGAAGAAGAACAGGACTTTTGGGATAGAGAAGAAGAACAGGACTTTTGGCATAGAGAAGAAGAACAGGACTTTTGGGATAGAGAAGAATAACAAGACTTTTGGGATAGGAGAGAAAGAGAAGAAGAACAGGACTTTTGGGATAGGAGAGAAAGAGAAGAAGAACAGGACTTTTGGGATAGGAGAGAAAGAGAAGGAGAGAAGATGGGGAGGAAAAAGATCCAGATAGCACGGATTATGGATGAACGTAACAGACAGGTAAATGAACACTGAGCTTTCTCCGAATAATGGTCACACACACATACAAGCCCCAACACTCCCACACCTGCACACAACTAGGTGGGAAGGAAGTAGAGACAGAGGCATTTTGAGGAGTGTGTGTGTGGGTAGTGGGGCAGTGGTTCCCCTCTTCCTGTTATGACAGGAAATGCACTAACATGTGCTTCCTGACCCCTAGAGCTGGGATGACCTCCCTGTTCTCTCTGTCCTCTGTGTGTGTTGTTGTGTGTGTTATTGTGTGTGTGTGTGTGTGTGTGTGTGTGTTAAGGGTCCTTGCTTGCGTGCACACGTGTGTGGGTGGGGGGTTGGTTATCCATACAGTGACCAGCCTCACATTTCTTCCTCAGTGTTCTGATTATGACATTGTAATAGAGACAGTGATTCTGTGCCCATATCTATGTATCCTAATGTGATAGTGACTTACAGTCAGTCTCAAGTTAAGCAGTAATGGTCAAGGGCACCAGCCTCCATAATTAGATTCTATTTAAATGTTAACATGACTGTCAGTCTGTCTGTTTGTCTCTCAGTTTAAGTATTCCCCTCAGGGGTGGTTTAGAAGGCAACATCAGAGTGCAAGAGCACACTTAACCTACATACATACACACATACATACCATACACACTTACATACATACATACATACCTTACATATGTAGATACATACATACATACATACATACATATGTACCGACCTTACAAACGTAATGTACACACATACATACGTACATACCTTACATATGTACTTACATACTTTACATACATACGCACATACCTTACATACATACGTACATACATACCTTACATACATACATACCTTACATATGTGCATACATACCTTACATACATAGATACATACATAGATACATACATACCTTACCTTACATACTTACTGGATTTTCAATATAGTCTATTGTCAACACGCAGGCCAACATACGTACATTCAACAGTTCACTTACAGTATACACTGTAAACTCTCTCTCTCTCTTTCTCTCTCTCTTCCGCTCTCTCTCTCCCCATCTCTCTCCCCATCTCTCTCTCTCTCTCTCCCTCTCTTCCCCTCTCTCTCTCTTGCTCGCTCTCGCTCCTTCTCTCTCTCTCTCTCGCTCTCTCTCTCTTACCCTCTCTCTCTCCCCCTCTCTCTCTCCCCCTCTCTCTCTCCCTCTCTTTTCCTCTCTCTCTCTCTCTCCCTCTCTTTTCCTCTCTCTCTCTTCCTCCCTCTCTTTTCCTCTCTCTCTCTCTCTCCCTCTCTTTTCCTCTCTCTCTCTTCCTCCCTCTTTTCCTCTCTCTCTCTTCTCTTTTCCTCTCTTCTTTCTCTCTCTCTCTCTCTTCCTCCATCTCTTTTCCTCTCTCTCTCCCTCACCCTCTCTCTCTCTCTCTCTCTCTCTTTCTCTCTCTCTCTTTCTCTCTCTCTCTTCCGCTCTCTCTCCCCCATCTCTCGCTCTCTCTTTCTCTCTTCCGCTCTCTCTCTCTCTCTCTCCCCATCTCTCTCCCCTCTCTCTCTCTCTCTCTCTCTCTCTCTCTCTCTCTCTCTCTCTCTTCTTCCCTCTCTCTCTCTCTCTCTCTCTCCCCCTCTCTCTCCCCTCTCTCCCCCTCTCTCCTCTCCCTCTCTTTTCCTCTCTCTCTCCCTTCTCTCTCCTCTCCCTCTCTTTTCATCTCTCTCTCTTCCTCTCCCTCTCTCCATTACCCTCTCTCTCTCCCTCTCCAGGTGACATTCACCAAGCGGAAGTTTGGCCTGATGAAGAAGGCGTATGAGCTGAGTGTTCTGTGTGACTGTGAGATCGCCCTCATCATCTTCAACAGCACCAATAAATTGTTCCAGTATGCCAGCACTGACATGGACAAGGTCCTGCTCAAATACACAGAGTACAACGAACCTCACGAGAGCAGGACTAACTCCGACATCGTGGAAGTGAGTCCCACACACTGTATTGCAGACTAGTTCACCAACATGGTTTCACTGTTGGAAATCTGATTAAAAAGCAGTAGACACTCAGTTGGTTGAATGAACAGCTAGTGTAATACAGCTAGTGTAATACAGCTAGTGTAATACATGTGTGTGTGTTTGGCTAAGGACTCAGAGATCAGGGAGGCCAACCTGGAGTTATGCAATGGTGTTAGGAGAACAAGTCTGGTGTCTCCTCACACACACATGTCCAACGTCCTCATTCAACCCTCTTCAGGGCCACCCAACGGACCGTGGTCCATGTGACCGAGGTTAGGGGTCAGGGGTTAGGGATCAGAGTTCAAAGGACAGGTGTGTTTAGTCTTTGGATCGCTGACGGGAATCTGTAGCGGCATGGAGTACAGTGGTTATGGTCTTCCAGTGAAAGGTGTGTGTTCCAACACAGGCCATGAGCCTCCCATTGGGAGTAGTGGGAAAACAGGCTGAGTTTGATAGAGTGCAGAGGCTGATGCGGATGTTTCTGTGTGGGAATGGGGAAAGTAAGATATGCAGCCCAGTATTGGGAATATTTCATTGGTTCCATTGTAAACCAGGCAAACTAAATCAATCAAGCACAGCTCAAATATTCCACATTTAAAATGAGTCTGGTGGTCAATACTGTATGTCAGAGGTCCATAAGGGGGTGGTTTTGGCCTGATAGCTGATGTCCCTCTCCACCTGTCCCACTTTTTGGTCAGTTAGCCAGCAGCAGCATATAATCTATGTTAATCTACTGTAATCCTATCACTCATTACTATAATCTCAATATGCTCTTCTTAATCCCTCTCAACAAATGTCCTCTCTTCTCCTCTCTCCTTGCTGACCCCTAGTGTGTAGGTGTCTTCTGGAAGACAGATCAATGATGATGGGTCTTTTCCTCCTCTGTCAATTTCCTTCTCCTCTCTCACATACAAGCCTTTCTATCTCTCACTCTATTTTTAATTTTTTTGAACCTTTATTTAACTAGGCAATGACAGCCTACCGGGGAACAGTGGGTTAACTGCCTTGTTCAGGGGCAGAACGACAGATTTGTACCTGTATATCTTTCAGCATCGCACACAGTTCCTGTCTCTGTATTGATAAACATGGTCAAAGATGACCTAGCTGTGAAACCCTGTGAACCGTTGAATTATCTTCTTTACAGGAATGGAGTAGAAGAGACTCCTTTGTCTGGGTTGTTTTCTTTCCATAACGAGGTGTGTGTGTGTGTGTGCGCGCACGCGTGTGTGTGTTCTGTATTTGGTGCAGGAGGCCCAGGATAATGGCTATTTATAACTCTAAGAACTCCTGCATTCCTCACCCCTCTTTTACTAACCCTATTTCACTCCATTCTGTGGTGTGTGTCTGTGTTGTAGATTGAAAACAGCTGAAGCTCTCAGTAAGGCTCATCAATTAGAACACACACACAGGCCCAGTGGAACTCCAGCTCTCTTTGTGGAACCAATCTCTCCCTGATCAAAGTTTGGAAACCGGCAGCAGGCTAAAAATAGAATGCTGCTGCTAAGAATAGCCTTTGGGGGATGTGTGTGTGTGTGTGTGTGTGTGTGTGTGTGTGTGTGTGTGTGTGTGTGTGTGTGTGTGTGGACTGACTGGGAGGCGAAATACTTTTGTAATAAAGTATTTGCAGGCGAACAATAACATTCAATTCCTAATGTGTTGAGTTGCCTCAACATAGGACATGACGTAACAGTAGTCACTGCAGCCTAAAGTAAATTGAATAAAATTTGCCAAAATGATATAGGCCTAATTACTCCAGTCTATACAGAAATAATTCAAATAATTTGACCTACTTCACCACAGAGCATCATTAACTTTTTTTAAAGCTGTGGTTTGTTTTAAATCACAAACGTGTAGGCCTATATGCCTAGTTGGGAAGCCTGCAATTTGGGCACCGCGCATGTTCAGAGACCTAGCTGATTATTGAGTTGTTGCTGTCAGTGAAAAGCATCTATAATATGTCTGAAGACAACGTGTTTTGAATATAATTTTAAATGTTCAGACAAGAAAAATGGGAGGGGTGTGTAGCGAAGATATTGGCATGTACAGTGCATTCGAAAAGCATTCAGACCCCTAGACATTTTCCACATTTTGTTACGTTACAGCCTTATTCTAAAATGGATTAAATTGTTTTTTTCCCTCCTCAATCAACACATAATACTCCATAATGACAAAGCAAAAACAGGTTTTTAGAAATGTAGGCAAATGTATTAAAAACGTATAAATAATGTAACATATTTACATATATCTTAGCCAAATCCATTTAAACTCAGTTTTTCACAATTACTCGCATTTATTCCAAGTAATAATTTCCTGTCTTAGGTCAGTTAGGATCACAACTTCATTTTAAAAATGTGAAATGTCAGAATAATAGTAGAGAGAATGATTTATTTCAGCTTTTATTTCTTTCATCACATTCCCAGTGGGTCAGAAGTTTACATACACACAATTAGTATTTGGTAGCATTGCCTTTAAATTGTTTAACTTGGGTCAAACATTTCAGGTAGCCTTCCACAAGCTTGCCACAATAAGTTGGGTGAATTTTGTCCCATTCCTCCTGACAGAGCTTGTGTGACTGAGTCAGATTTGTAGGCCTCCTTGCTCGCACATGCTTTTTCAGTTCTGCCCACAATTTTCTATAAGATTGATGTCAGGGCTTTGTGATGGCCACTCCAATACCTTGACTTTGTTGTCCTTAAGCCATTTTGCCACAACTTTGGAAGTATGCTTGGGGTCATTGTCCATTTGGAAGACCCATTTGCGACCAAGCTTTAACTTCCTGACTGATGTCTTGAGATGTTGCTTCAATATATCCACATCATTTTCCTTCCTCATGATGCCATTTAGTTTGTGAAGTGCACCAGTCCCTCCTGCAGGAAAGCACCCCCACAACATGATGCTGCCACCCCCGTGCTTCATGGTTGGGATGGTGTTTGTCAGCTTGCAAGCCTCCCCCTTTTTCCTCCAAACAGAACTGTTTGGCCATAATGACCATCGTTATGATGGTCATTATGGCCAAACAGTTCTATTTTGTTTCATCAGACCAGTGGACATTACTCCAAAAAGTCTGATATTTGTCCCCATGTGTAGTTGCAAACCGTTGTCTGGCATTTTTTAATGGCGGTTTTGGAGCAGTGGCTTCTTCCTTGCTGAGCGGCCTTTCAGGTTATGTTGATATAGGACTCGTTTTACTGTGGATATAGATACTTTTGTACCTGTTTCCTCCAGCATCTTCACAAGGTCCTTTGCTGTTGTTCTGCGATTGAATTGCACTTTTCGCACCAAAGTACGTTCAACTCTAGGAGACAGAACACGTCTCCTTCCTGAGCGGTATGACGGCTGCGTGGTCCCATGGTGTTTATACTTGCGTACTATTGTTTGTACAGATGAACGTGGTACCTTCAGGAGTTTGGAAGTTGCTCCCAAGGATGAACCAGACTTGTGGAGGTCTACAATTTTTTTTCTGAGGTCTTGGCTGATTTCTTTTGATTTTCCCATGATGTCAAGCAAAGAGGCGCTGAGTTTGAAGGTAGGCCTTGAAATACATCCACAGGTTGTTGGCTGGGCTCCCTGCCTGTGCCATTAAACCCCTACAACTCATCCAGAACGCCGCAGCCCGTCTGGTGTTCAACCTTCCCAAGTTCTCTCACGTCACCCCGCTCCTCCGCTCTCTCCACTGGCTTCCAGTTGAAGCTCGCATCCGCTACAAGACCATGGTGCTTGCCTACGGAGCTGTGAGGGGGAACGGCAACTCAGTACCTCCAGGCTCTGATCAGGCCCTACACCCAAACAAGGGCACTGCGTTCATCCACCTCTGGCCTGCTCGCCTCCCTACCACTGAGGAAGTACAGTTCCCGCTCAGCCCAGTCAAAACTGTTCGCTGCTCTGGCCCCCCAATGGTGGAACAAACTCCCTCACGACGCCAGGACAGCGGAGTCAATCACCACCTTCCGGAGACACCTGAAACCCCACCTCTTTAAGGAATACCTAGGATAGGATAAAGTAATCCCTCCCACCCCCCCCCCCCCCCCATTAAAAGATTTAGATGCACTACTGTTCCACTGGATGTCATAAGGTGAATGCACTAATTTGTAAGTCGCTCTGGATAAGAGCGTCTGCTAAATGACTTAAATGTAAATGTAAATGTAAGGTACACCTCCAATTGACTCAAATGAGCCTATCAGAAGCTTCTAAAGACATGACATAATTTTCTGGAATTTTCCAAGCTGTTTAAAGGCACAGTCATCTTAGTGTATGTAAACTTCTGACCCACTGGAATTGTGATACAGTGAATTATAAGTGAAATAATCTGTCTGTGAACAATTGTTGGAAAAATGACTTGTGTCATGCACAAAGTAGATGTCCTAACGGACTTGCCAGAACTATAGTTTGTTAACAAGAAATTTGTGGAGTGGTTGAAAAAACGAGTTTTAATGACGCCAACCTAAGTGTATGTAAACTTCCGACTTCAACTGTAAGTATTCAAACCCTTTACTTAGTACTTTTTTGAAGCACCTTTAACAGCGATTACAACCTCAAGTCTTCTTGGGTTTGACGCTACAAGCTTGGCACACCTGGATTTGGGAAGTTTCTCCCATTCTTCTCTGCAGATCCTCTCCAGCTCCATCTTGTTGGATGGGGAGCGTCGCTGCACAACTATTTTCAGGTCTCCAGAGATGTTGATCGGGTTCAAGTCCGGGCTCTGGCTGGGCCACTCACGGACATTCAGAGGTTTGTCCCAAAGCCACTCCTGCATTGTCATAGCTGTGTGCATAGGGTGGTTGTCCTGTTGGAAGGTGGACCTTTGTCCCAGTCTGAGGTCCTGAGCGCTTTGGAGCAGGTTTTCATCAAGGATCGTTCTGTACATCGCACCGATCTCGACAAACCATTTCTGTATGGACCTCGCTTTGTGCATAGTGGCATTGTCATGCTGAAACAGGAAAGGGCCTTCCCCAAACTGTTGCCACAAAGTTGGAAGCACAGTTGTGTTGTAAGTACGTGATAGTGGAGTAGTGGGTTGAGGGAACACACTAAATGTATTGGGTAAAGTGTTTTGAAATGTAATGTTGTGTTATATTTTTAAATGTATATACCTGGCTTAATGTTGCTGGACCCCGGGAGCTAATGGAGATCCTTAATAAATACAAATACAAACAGAATTGTCTAGAATGTCATTGTACGCTGTAGCGTTAAGATTTCCCTTCACTGGAACTAAGGGGCCCGAACCATGAAAAACAGCCCCAGACCATTATTCCTCTTCCACCAACCTTTACAGTTGGCATTATGCATTGGGGCAGGTAGCGTTCTCCTGGCATCCGCCAAACCCAAATTTGTCCGTCGGCCTGTCAGATTGTGAAGCGTGATTCATCACTCCAGAGAACGCATTTCCACTGCTCCAGATTCCAATGGCGGCAAGCTTTACACCACTCCAGCCAACGCTTGGCATTGTTGTTAGGTGTTAGGCTTGTGTGTGGCTGCTCTGCCATGGAAACTAATTTCATGAAGCTCCCCACGAACAGTTATTGTAATGACTTTGCTTATAAAGGCAGTTTTGAACTCGGTAGTGAGTGTTGCAACCAAGGACAGACAAATTTTACGCGCTACGTTTCAGCACGTGGTACCGTTCTGTGAGCTTCTGTGGCCTACCACTTCGTGGCTAAGCCATTTTCACTTCACAATAACAGCCCTTAGAGTTGACCAGGGCAGCTCTAGCAGGGCAGAAATTTGATGAACTGACTTGTTAGAAAGGTGGCATCCTATGACGGTGCCAGGTTGAAAGTCACTGAGCTCCTCAGTATGGGCCATCCTACTGCCAGTGTTTGTCTATGAAGATTGCATGGCTGTGTGCTCAATTTTATACACTTGTCAGCAACAGGTGAGGCTGAAATAGCTGAATCCACTCATTTGAAAGGGTGTTCACATACTTTTGTCCATGTAGTTTATGACCATGCATCACCACTGGAATTGATTTCATTATTTTTCGCCACATGACTACATACTGTGTGCGTGTGTGTGTGTGTGTGTGTAGTCGAAATGTACGCCTGTTAGGACAGGAGAGGTGAGATGTAAGAGGTGCACGTCATGTTCCTTGGCATATGGAGAGGTTCCTCGCACTCTGTGCCCTTGTAAAGTCAACACACACATACACACTCTCTAATTGATGTGGAAGTGGTTAGGAGACCAGACCACCCATAGGGGAGGAAGAACAACAAGGAGTAGAAGAGAAAAATGAGAGAGCGATTGTAGACAGTTGAGGGTGGCTTGGAATGGAGATATGGGGATTCAGTGCTTTCTCTCTTATTTTGTGTTCCTTTCTCTCTGACATATCCTCTCTTATTTTGTGCCTTCCTTTGTCTCTATCTAATTCTTTCTCTCCATCTTTCTCTCTCTTTCTCATTCCTCCCCACTCCCCTCTCTCTTTCTTTCCTTTTCTCTTTCTTTCTCTCTCCCTCTTTCTATCAGTTGTGTTCTCATCTGAGCACCTTCAGTTAGGCCTCCTTGCTCGCACATGCTTTTTCAGTTCTGCCCACAATTTTCTATAAGATTGATGTCAGGGCTTTGTGATGGCCACTCCAATACCTTGACTTTGTTGTCCTTAAGCCATTTTGCCACAACTTTGGAAGTATGCTTACTCAACCAGTTGCTCTCTTCACCTCTCACCACACACACACACCAACACACCTCTCACAACACACACACCTCTGTGTAGGGCTGTGTAGGCCAGGGCTCTGTGACATGCTGTGTAGGCCAGGGCTCTGTTTAGGGCTGTGTAGGCCAGGGCTATGTGAAGAGCTGTGTAGGCCAGGGCTATGTGAAGAGCTGTGTAGGCCAGGGCTCTGTTTAGGACTGTGTCGGCCAGGGCTCTGTGTAGGGCTGTGTAGGCCAGGGCTCTGTGTAGGGCTGTGTAGGCCAGGGCTCTTTTTAGGGCTGTGTAGGCCAGGGCTCTGTGTAGAGCTGTGTAGGCCAGGGCTCTACGGCTGTGTAGGCCAGGGCTCTGTGTAGAGCTGTGTAGGCCAGGGCTCTAGGGCTGTGTAGGCCAGGGCTCTGTGTAGAGCTGTGTAGAGCCAGGGCTCTAGGGCTGTGTAGGCCAGGGCTCTGTGTAGACCTGTGTAGGCCAGGGCTCTGTGTAGGGCTGTGTAGGCCAGGGCTCTGTCTAGAGCTGTGTAGGCCGGGACTCTGTGTAGGGCTGTGTAGGCCAGGGCTCTGGCTCTGTGTATGGCAGTGTAGACCAAGGCTCTGTGTAGGCCAGGGCTCTGTTTAGGGCTGTGTAGACCAGTGCTCTAGGGCTGTGTATGTCAGGGCTCTGTGTAGAGCTGTGTATGCCAGGGCTCTAGGGCTGTGTAGGCCAGGGCTCTGTGTAGAGCTGTGTAGAGCCAGGGCTCTAGGGCTGTGTAGGCCAGGGCTCTGTGTAGAGCTGTGTAGGCCAGGGCTCTAGGGCTGTGTAGGCCAGGGCTCTGTGTAGAGCTATGTAGGCCAGGGCTCTAGGGCTGTGTAGGCCAGGGCTCTTTGTAGAGCTGTGTAGAACCAGGGTATGGAGAGTCATGTGTTCTGAAATAAAGTGTAAGTGTTCTTCACAGTCTTCCTTTCATGTCTACTGTCATTTTGTTGTTGTGTTGCTGACATGTGTTTTGTCAGCAATGGACATGGAGGGTGTGGTTGTGGGTTGGAGATAGAGGTGTGGAGGGGAGGGGAGGGAGTGGGCATGAGAGAGCGAGAGAGAGAAGGGGTAGTGGGGGTGAGAGGGATGGTGGGTGAGGACTGGAATCTAGGGGTGCTCTGGGTGCCACAGAGGTTAAAAAAAAATAAGCCTTCTATGGACATCCTTCAGACACAGGGCTGCTAAACCTGGGCTCGGCCACTCCCCCCCTCGCTGTGTCGGCCAGTGACAGGTGGGCATGGCTGGGATGAGTGGCATAGCTGGGCCCGCGTGTGTGTGTGTGTGTGTGTGTGTGTTTGTGTGTGTGTGTGTGTGTGTGTGTGTGTGTGTGTGTGTGTGTGTGTGTGTGTGTGTGTGTGTGTGTGTGTGTGAGAGAGAGAGCTGTAGTGGTCTAGTGATAGGCTGTAAAGTGCTGAGACCGGACAGAGTTGAGCTGGGATGAGTGGCATAGCTGGGCCCGCGTGTGTGTGTGTGTGTGTTTGTGTGTTTGTGTGTTTGTGTGTGTGTGTTTGTTGTGTGTGTGTGTGTGTGTGTGTGTGTGTGTGTGTGTGTGTGTGTGTGTGTGTGTGTGTGTGAGAGAGAGAGAGCTGTAGTGGTCTAGTGATAGGCTGTAAAGTGCTGAGACAGGACAGAGTTGAGCCAAACTGCATACATTACATATACATCGTCTGAAGATGCATGCACACACACACTAGGGGAAAGCATCACAGCTCTATGGACAATATCAGCAGTGATTAGAGGCCTACTCTCCACTCCATTCTACACTCTCTCTCCCCCCTCTGTTCTGCTCTCATCTCTCTAAATCTATGTCTACCACCCTCTCTCCCTCTATTTACAATACATTCTTTCACTGTCACTTTGTCTACCCTCTCCCCTCTCATACTGGTGTTCAATTAGAGTATCTATCTGCCACGTGGTCTTTTGATGATGTTATTTCTGCTCCAAATAGCACCTCTTGGTGGTCGAAAAGAAGACTGCAGCTTTTCAGTGGTCTGCCATGCCCATGTGGCCTTTAGAATAACTGTTGTGCTTTATTCACTGACTATGCTCTCTGTGTGTCTGTCTCTCTCTCTCTCTCTGTGTGTCTCTCTCTCTCTGTGTCTCTCTCTCTCTCTCTCTCTCTCTCTCTCTCTCTCTCTCTCTCTCTCTCTCTGTGTCTGTCTCTCTCTCTCTGTCTGTGTGTCTGTCTCTCTCTCTATGTGTCTGTCTCTCTCTCTCTGTGTGTCTGTCTCTCTGTGTCTGTCTCTCTCTCTCTCTCTGTGTCTGTCTCTCTCTCTCTCTGTGTCTGTCTCTCTCAGACTCTGCGTAAGAAGGGTCTAAATGGTTGTGACAGTCCCGACATCGAGGCAGACGACTCTGCTGGTCAGAGCCCCGAGTCAGAGGACAAATACCGCAAAATCAATGAAGACATTGACCTCCTGATCAGCAGACAAAGACTCTGTGTAAGTACAACTGGACCTGTGTGTGTATCCACTCATGCCTGTTCCACTTCTCCATTTGCCTTGCTAACCCTGGTGTCTGTCTCTGTCCAGCAGGCTCTCCCCCCGCCTAACTTCGACATGGTTGGCTCCATCCAGGGCCAAAACAACAGTGGACTACTATACTCTCACCCCGGGGTGGGGGGATCCTTGTATAACCACAGTCTTCTGCCTCTTTGCCAAACACACTCTGGCCTGCAGAGGAACAGCATGTCGCCTGGACCCCAACACACACACCAACCCCCCAGTGCTGGAAACTCAGGAGGGATGATGGGTTCAGAGCTGTCTAACACCGTCTCCAACGCTGGTGAGTTAACTACGCTATTTACTTTACATGCTGTCTTTTCTAATGTCTGATGCATTGATAATGTACAGTAGCAGTCAAAGGTTTTAGAACACCTACTCATTCCAGGGGTTTTCTTTGTTTTTACTGTGTTCTACATTCTAGAATAATAGTGAAGACATCAAAACTATGAAATAACACATATGGCAAAGGGTGGCTACTTTAAATAGTATAACAAATAGTATAAAATATATTTTGATTTGGTTACTACATGATTCCATATGTGTTATTTCATAGTTGTGATGTCGTCACTATTATTCTAGAATGTAGAAAATAGTAAAAAATTAAGAAAAACCCTTGAATGAGTAGGTGTCCTAAAACTTTTGACTGGTACTGTATATTATATTAGGCCTATTATGATTACAGTTTCAATTTGTCCTCCCAGGTTAAACAAGAAAAACATCCAGTATTCTCCTGTCTATCCGTCTCCTAGGTAGTGGTAACTATGGTAACCACCGTACTTCACCGGGGCTGTTATCTCCAGGAGGCATGGCCAACACTTCACCCCCGATGATTCAGGCCAAGACTTCGCCCCCGATGAACTCCATGACCCTGATTGGCAACCGCAAGCCGGACCTCCGCACACTGCTACCCCCTGGCAACAAGAACAACATGCCCTCCATCGTGAGTGATCTCCTCCCTCAATTTCTGTCTATCTCCTCTTTCTCCATCTCTGTCTATCTCCTCCCTCCATCTCTGTCTAGCTCCTCCCCCCATCTCTGTCTAGCTCCTCTTTCTCCATCTCCCCTGAGACAGTTAGAACCTTCCTGACTCTTACACAGTCCCTCTGACTCCTACACAGTTCCTCTGACTCCTACACAGTTCCTCTGACTCCTACACAGTCCCTCTGACTCCTACACAGTTCCTCTAACTCTTACACAGTTCCTCTGACTCCTACACAGTTCCCCTGACTCCTACACAGTTCCTCTGACTCCTACACAGTCCCTCTGACTCCTACACAGTTCCTCTGACTCTTACACAGTCACTCTGACTCCTACACAGTTCTTCTGACTCTTACACAGTTCCTCTGACTCCTACACAGTTCCTCTGACTCCTACACAGTTCCTCTGACTCCTACACAGTTCCCTGACTCCTACACAGTTCCTCTGACTCCTACACAGTTCCTCTGACTCTTACACAGTTCCTCTGACTCCTACACAGTTCCCCTGACTCCTACACAGTTCCCTCTGACTCCTACACAGTCCCTCTGACTCCTACACAGTTCCCCTGACTCCTACACAGTTCCTCTGACTCCTACACAGTCCCTTTGACTCCTACACAGTTCCTCTGACTCTTACACAGTCACTCTGACTCCTACACAGTTCCTCTGACTCATACACAGTTATTCTGACTCTTACACAGTTCCTCTGACTCCTACACAGTTCCTCTGACTCCTACACAGTTCCTCTGACTCCTACACAGTTCTCTGACTCCTACACAGTTCTCTGACTCCTACACAGTTCCTCTGACTCATACACAGTTCCTCTGACTCCTACACAGTTCCCCTGACTCCTACACAGTTCCTCTGACTCTTACACAGTCACTCTGACTCCTACACAGTTCTTCTGACTCTTACACAGTTCCTCTGACTCCTACACAGTTCTCTGACTCCTACACAGTTCCTCTGACTCCTACACAGTTCCTCTGACTCTTACACAGTTCCTCTGACTCCTACACAGTCCCCCTGACTCCTACACAGTTCCTCTGACTCCTACACAGTCCCTCTGACTCCTACACAGTTCCCCTGACTCCTACACAGTTCCTCTGACTCCTACACAGTCCCTCTGACTCCTACACAGTTCCTCTGACTCTTACACAGTTCTTCTGACTCTTACACAGTCCCTCTGACTCCTACACAGTTCCTCTGACTCCTACACAGTTCCTCTGACTCCTACACAGTTCTCTGACTCCTACACAGTTCTCTTGACTCCTACACAGTTCCTCTGACTCCTACACAGTTCCTCTGACTCCTACACAGTTCCCCTGACTCCTACACAGTTCCTCTGACTCTTACACAGTCCCTCTGACTCCTACACAGTTCTTCTGACTCTTACACAGTTCCTCTGACTCTTACACAGTTCCTCTGACTCTTACACAGTTCCTCTGACTCCTACACAGTTCCTCTGACTCCTACACAGTCCCTCTGACTCTTACACAGTCCCTCTGACTCCTACACAGTTCCTCTGACTGCTACACAGTTCCTCTGACTCCTACACAGTTCCTCTGACTCTTACACAGTCACTCTGACTCCTACACAGTTCCTCTGACTCATACACAGTTATTCTGACTCTTACACAGTTCCTCTGACTCCTACACAGTTCCTCTGACTCCTACACAGTTCCTCTGACTCCTACACAGTTCTCTGACTCCTACACAGTTCTCTTGACTCCTACACAGTTCCTCTGACTCCTACACAGTTCCTCTGACTCCTACACAGTTCCCCTGACTCCTACACAGTTCCTCTGACTCTTACACAGTCCCTCTGACTCCTACACAGTTCTTCTGACTCTTACACAGTTCCTCTGACTCTTACACAGTTCCTCTGACTCCTACACAGTTCCTCTGACTCCTACACAGTCCCTCTGACTCTTACACAGTCCCTCTGACTGCTACACAGTCCCTCTGACTCCTACACAGTCCCTCTGACTCCTACACAGTTCCTCTGACTCCTACACAGTTCCTCTGACTCCTACACAGTTCCTCTGACTCCTACACAGTTCCCCTGACTCCTACACAGTTCCTCTGACTCTTACACAGTCACTCTGACTCCTACACAGTTCTTCTGACTCTTACACAGTTCCTCTGACTCCTACACAGTCCCTCTGACTCTTACACAGTCCCTCTGACTCCTACACAGTTCCTCTGACTCCTACACAGTTCCTCTGACTCTTACACAGTCCCTCTGACTCTTACACAGTCCCCCTGACTCCTACACAGTCCCTCTGACTCCTACACAATTCCTCTGACTGCTACACAGTCCCTCTGACTCCTACACAGTTCCTCTGACTCCTACACAGTTCCTCTGACTCCTACACAGTCCCTCTGACTCCTACACAGTTCCTCTAACTCTTACACAGTTCTTCTGACTCTTAAACAGTTCCTCTGACTCCTACACAGTTCCTCTGACTCCTACACAGTTCCTCTGACTCCTACACAGTTCTCTGACTCCTACACAGTTCCTCTGACTCCTACACAGTTCCTCTGACTCTTACACAGTTCCTCTGACTCCTACACAGTTCCCCTGACTCCTACACAGTTCCTCTGACTCCTACACAGTCCCTCTGACTCCTACACAGTTCCCCTGACTCCTACACAGTTCCTCTGACTCCTACACAGTCCCTCTGACTCCTACACAGTTCCTCTGACTCTTACACAGTCACTCTGACTCCTACACAGTTCCTCTGACTCATACACAGTTCTTCTGACTCTTACACAGTCCCTCTGACTCCTACACAGTTCCTCTGACTCCTACACAGTTCCTCTGACTCCTACACAGTTCTCTGACTCCTACACAGTTCTCTTGACTCCTACACAGTTCCTCTGACTCCTACACAGTTCCTCTGACTCCTACACAGTTCCCCTGACTCCTACACAGTTCCTCTGACTCTTACACAGTCCCTCTGACTCCTACACAGTTCTTCTGACTCTTACACAGTTCCTCTGACTCTTACACAGTTCCTCTGACTCTTACACAGTTCCTCTGACTCCTACACAGTTACTCTGACTCCTACACAGTCCCTCTGACTCTTACACAGTCCCTCTGACTCCTACACAGTTCCTCTGACTGCTACACAGTTCCTCTGACTCCTACACAGTTCCTCTGACTCTTACACAGTCACTCTGACTCTTACACAGTCACTCTGACTCATACACAGTTCTTCTGACTCTTACACAGTTCCTCTGACTCCTACACAGTTCCTCTGACTCCTACACAGTTCCTCTGACTCCTACACAGTTCTCTGACTCCTACACAGTTCTCTTGACTCCTACACAGTTCCTCTGACTCCTACACAGTTCCTCTGACTCCTACACAGTTCCCCTGACTCCTACACAGTTCCTCTGACTCTTACACAGTCCCTCTGACTCCTACACAGTTCTTCTGACTCTTACACAGTTCCTCTGACTCTTACACAGTTCCTCTGACTCTTACACAGTTCCTCTGACTCCTACACAGTTCCTCTGACTCCTACACAGTCCCTCTGACTCTTACACAGTCCCTCTGACTCCTACACAGTTCCTCTGACTGCTACACAGTCCCTCTGACTCCTACACAGTTCCTCTGACTCCTACACAGTTCCTCTGACTCCTACACAGTCCCTCTGACTCCTACACAGTTCCTCTATCTCTTACACAGTTCCTCTGACTCCTACACAGTTCCCCTGACTCCTACACAGTTCCTCTGACTCCTACACAGTTCCTCTGACTCCTACACAGTTCCTCTGACTCTTACACAGTCACTCTGACTCCTACACAGTTCTTCTGACTCTTACACAGTTCCTCTGACTCCTACACAGTTCCTCTGACTCCTACACAGTTCCTCTGACTCCTACACAGTTCTCTGACTCCTACACAGTTCCTCTGACTCCTACACAGTTCCTCTGACTCCTACACAGTTCCCCTGACTCCTACACAGTTCCTCTGACTCTTACACAGTCACTCTGACTCCTACACAGTTCTTCTGACTCTTACACAGTTCCTCTGACTCTTACACAGTTCCTCTGACTCTTACACAGTTCCTCTGACTCCTACACAGTTCCTCTGACTCCTACACAGTCCCTCTGACTCTTACACAGTCCCTCTGACTCCTACACAGTTCCTCTGACTCCTACACAGTTCCTCTGACTCTTACACAGTCCCTCTGACTCTTACACAGTCCCTCTGACTCCTACACAGTCCCTCTGACTCCTACACAGTTCCTCTGACTGCTACACAGTCCCTCTGACTCCTACACAGTCCCTCTGACTCCTACACAGTCCCTCTGACTCTTACACAGTTCCTCTGACTTCTATACAGTTCCTCTGACTCTTACACAGTCCCTCTGACTCTTACACAGTCCCTCTGACTCTTACACAGTTCCTCTGACTTCTACACAGTTCCTCTGACTCTTACACAGTCCCTCTGACTCTTACACAGTCCCTCTGACCCCTACACAGCCCCTCTGACTCCTACACAGTTCCTCTGACTCCAACCCCCTCCGTACTCTAATATGAGTTGTATTGTTTTTCATGCTGCCAGTGTGAGGATTTTGACATGATGCTGGTAAGTAGTGTGACATCACACAGATGGACAACGTGGAGTTGCTATGCTGAATATCTGTTTATGTCTAGAATGACCATAGACCCAAATCCTTCTAGCCACAAGTGTACTAATGTTAGTTTATTATTTTGTTGTTTCAGAACCAGAGAATAAACCACTCCCAGTCTGCCCAGACATTGGCTACCCCCGCGGTCTCCATAGCAACACCTACTCTGCCCGGGCAGGGTATGGTAGGGTACCCCTCTGCCCTCTCCACCTCATATGACACAGGTAGGCACTCCGTCTTCTACCACTCCGTCTTCTACCACTCCGTCTTCTACCACTCTGTCTTCTACCACTCCGTCTTCTACCACTCCGTCTTCTACCACTCCGTCTTCTACCACTCTGTCTTCTACCACTCCGTCTTCTACCACTCCATCTTCTACCACTCCGTCTTCTACCACTCCGTCTTCTACCACTCTGTCTTCTACCACTCCGTCTTCTACCACTCCGTCTTCTACCACTCCGTCTTCTACCACTCTGTCTTCTACCACTCCGTCTTCTACCACTCCGTCTTCTACCACTCCGTCTTCTACCACTCTGTCTTCTACCACTCCGTCTTCTACCACTCCGTCTTCTACCACTCCGTCTTCTACCACTCCGTCTTCTACCACTCTGTCTTCTACCACTCCGTCTTCTACCACTCCGTCTTCTACCACTCTGTCTTCTACCACTCCGTCTTCTACCACTCCGTCTTCTACCACTCTGTCTTCTACCACTCTGTCTTCTACCACTCCGTCTTCTACCACTCCGTCTTCTACCACTCTGTCTTCTACCACTCCGTCTTCTACCACTCCGTCTTCTACCACTCTGTCTTCTACCATTCCGTCTTCTACCACTCCGTCTTCTGTAAATATGTGTTATTATAAGTATTATTGATTCATTCACTTCTCACTTCCTCCCTTGCTGCTCCTCCTATGGACATTCCCTCAGGGACATTAGAGTTTCACTGTACCCTGAAATTACCTCTGCAACCCTTTGCATGTGACTAATGAACTCATCTAATCTAATCTCTTCTGGACAGTGACCTCAGCTCCATCTCTGACCAAAAGTAACACTCTTATAGCGAATAGGAAGAATTCATTTCAGATTTGCCCAAGATGTGTAACTTTTGTTGTCTCCCCCTCTCTATTCCTTCCTCTGTAGAGTACTCTCTGGGTGACCTGTCAGGGTTTGGTAACAGATCAGGATCTCTCCACCTGGGATCAGTAACAGGATGGCAGCAACAACCGCTACAGAATATACAGCACTCAGCACTGGGACACATGGGGTAATTGTGTGTGTGTGTGTGTGTGTGTGTGTGTGCGTGCGTGTCTGTCTGTCTGTTTCCTTCTCCTCTTTTGTAATCACTATCTATCCTCTCCTCTCCTCTGTCAGAAACATTTGTCAGAACTCCAACCTTAACCTCCAGAATGTCCATCAGAACCTCTACATCAAGTCAGAGCCCACCTCCCCGCCCAGAGATCGAGGCATCGGATTTGTCAACGGAGGGATGGGGGGTGTGTCCCATGGCTACCCAACAAATCAGGGCCCGGCGGAGGCAGGGCAGTCTCCTGGCGACAGCCTATCCAGCTGTGGCAGCTCATACGATGGCAGTGATCGCGAGGATCACCGCGGAAATGACAACTTCCTGCTACACCCGATGTCCAATCAGGAGCGCCACAGCCCGTCCCTCAAACGAATGCGCCTATCAAAATGCTGGGCTACATGATAAGGCATGCCTCTTATTCACAGAGGGGGAGGGGCTTGTGTAGAGTTACGTTTAGTGTTATTATGACTATTATTAAGCTTGTGTCCAAAATGGCACCCTTTTCCCTACATAGTGCTCTTGCCAAAAGTAGTGCACTTTATAGGGAATAGGGTGCGATTTCAGATTTGCCCTATATTCTTCTTGTGCAGAGTGAGAGTGTTCCACTATAACAGGGACATTATATACAGGAGTGTGGAGGGAATATAACAGTGACAGACTGGGTCTGAAATGGAACCCTATTGCCCACGTAGTGCACTATGGGGAAATAGGGAGTGATTTGAGACAACCAGTGATATTATGCAGGAGTGAGGGTGGATATGGTGTGGGAGGTCTGTTGCCTGTGTTGTGTATTTGTGGGAGAGAGAGGGAATCAGTAAATTAATATGTACACTATGTAAACTAACTAACAAAGGTTGAAGAAGTCTGGTACTCTGTATGGGTAAGATACTGGTGAGTCACTAATATACTAGGAGACACAAGGACAGGCACTGTGAGTGGACACATCAGGGGGTGTGTGTGCGTGCGTGTGCATGCTCGCTCGCTCGCTCGCTACCTAGGCTCTGATGTCCCAATCTGCAGCTGGCTGACTAGCAGACAGAGTGAGTGTTCACTACAACCCATTCATGTTGCCGGTTCAACATATTTATGTGTATATATAGATGAAGAACAAGGGAGGATTTGGCAGACAGAGAGAGAAAATGAAAGAGAGATAGACAGAGAAGGGAGGGAAAGACTGATGGAGAAAGGAAGAGAGCGATAGAAGGAGACAGAGAAAAAGGACAACGATAGGGGGAGAGGGAAGAAGGAGAGGGTGAAAGCCATTATGCAACAGGTTGCACAAAGCTGGAACTATAGAATAATAGTGATTGATCGATCAAGAAGTCATTCTAATATTCTAATTATACAGCTGGAACCCTGGACAACTAGAATGTCTCACTTGAAATGAAGGCGCCTAGGAATTGTAGTTCAACTCAGTCAGAATACTTTTTAAGAGCCATATGCTAACAAATACTATCTGAGTCATATACACTACAGTGCTACTCATTCAGATGGAGAGAAAGAGAGACTGTTTTACCAGCCAGATAGACAAAGCCACAGGGAGGAGGTGGTGTGAGTTAAAACAGAACTCCCAAAGCCATATTATTATAAAATGGGAAGTCAAAGCTTTGCTGCACAAACAAGTGGTTTCTCTTTATAGTATTTTGAAAATATTTAGAAAAATCGAAACTATGAAATAACACATATGGAATCATGTAGTAACCAAAAAAGTGTTAAACAAATCAAAATCGATTTTATATTTGAGATTCTTCAAAGTAGCCACCCTTTGCCTTGATGACAGCTTTGCACACTCTTGGCATTCTCTCAACCAGCTTCATGAGGTAGTCACCTGGAATGCATTTCAATTAACAGATGTGCCTTGGTAAAAGTTAATTTGTGGAATTTCCTTCTTAATGTGTTTGAGCCAATCATTTGTGTTGTGACAAGGTAGGGGGGTATACACAAGACAGCCCTATTTGGTAAACAACCAAGTCCATATTATGGCAAGAACAGCTCAAATAAGCAAAGAGAAATGGCAGTCCATCATTACTTTAAGACATGAAGGTCAGTCAATAAGGAACATTTCAATAACTTTGAATGTTTCTTCAAGTGCAGTCGCAAAAACCATCAAGCGCTATGATGAAACAGACTCTCATAAGGACTGCCACAGGAAAGACCCAGAGTTACCTTTGCTGCAGAGGATAAGTTCATTAGAGTTACCAGACTCTGCAGCCCATATAAATGCTTCACAGAGGTCAAGTAACAGACACATCTCAACACCAACTGTTCAGAGGAGACTGTGTGAATCAGACCTTCATGGTCGAATTGCTGCATAGAAAACGCTACTAAAGGACACCAAAAATAAGAAGAGACTTGCTTGGGCCAAAAAACACAAGAAATTTGTCCTTTGGTTTGGAGTTCAAATTGAAGATGTTTGGTTCCAACTGCTGTGTCTTTGTGAGACGCAATGTGGGTGAACAGACGATCTCCGCATGTGTATTTCCCACCGTAAAGCATGGAGGAGGTGTTATGCTGTGGGGGTGCTTTGCTGGTGACACTGTCTGTGATTTATTTAGAATTCAAGGCACACTTAACCAGCATGGCTACCACAGCATTCTGCAGCGATACGCCATCCCATCTGATTTGCTTAGTGGGACTATTATTTGTTTTTCAACAGGACAATGACCCAACACACCTCCAGGCTGTGTAAGGGCTATTTTACCAAGAAGGAGAGTGATGGAGTGCTGTATCAGATGATCTGGCCTCCACAATCCCCCAACCTCAACCAAATTGAGATGGTTTGGGATTAGTCGGACCTCAGAGTGAAGGAAAAGCAGGTAACAAGTGCTCAGCATATGTGGGAACTCCTTCAAGACTGTTGGAAAAGCATTCCAGGTGAAACTGGTTGAGAGAATGCCAAGAGTGTGAAAAGCTGTCATCAAGGCAAAGGGTGGCTACTTTGAAGAATATAAAATCTAAAATATATTTTAATTTGTTTAGCACTTTTTTGGTTACTATATGATTCCATATATGCTATTTCATAGTTTTGATGTCTTCACTATTATTCTACATTGTAGAAAATAGTAAAAATTCAGAAAAACCCTTGAATGAGTAGGTGTTCCAAAGCTTTGGACCGGTAGTGTATATTTCTACCTAGTTCTATCAAATAATTAACCCAATAATTAACCCACGTCTGTGAAATTAAGGATGGCTATAGTTCTTGAAAATGTACTTAAAATAATGTGAACATTGTTAAAATATAGATAAAACCTTGTTTTTGTCTTCATATTGTGGGTTATTATGTAGCTATGTGCAGGTGCACATATTTTCTATCAATCTCAAACGTTTAGGAAAATGTTTAGTTAAATCTTCTCAACCTGCCACTGATGTTAGCCTAATAGCACATTCTTAAGGAAGGGTTGCTTCAAAACCCAGATGAAGTCACTCCTTGATTAAAAAGCATTCTCAATGTAGAATCTCCATTGGAAGTGTGTGTTAGTTCAGGAATAGGCCTAATCTGGGTCTGGGAGATCTAAGACTGTAGAGTCAGCGTGTATAGACAGAGCAGAAGCTGGACGGCTGCCTCTCCTCCCTACAGACAGTTTTATATGATGTCAGATATTATTACTGAGAAGACATAAGAAACCCACCTAGAAGCACAACTTCTGACTTTGAAAGTCACCTTTGTTCTATGTTGCCAGGTTGCAATACAATACAATACTGATTGATGATATCAGTAGACTACAAGAGGGCAGAGCCCCACAATAGGTTATAGACTAACCAACAGCCTGAGGCTATCCTACTCACCTAGCTCATCAGAGCTACAGTATTGTTTTCATTCTATTTTATTTTTCTTCATCATCAAAATTGTCTGTAATGTAAAAATCTGCAATTGACCTGTACCTCAGATTTACCACACCCATTATCATAGTTTGAATGGGATTCTGAGAATGTTGTATAATTTGATTACATCAATATAGGTCTGCTCCATGCAATATCCACTTCAATCATATCATGTTTTGTATCAGTTTTATCAACAGAATAAATACTTTTTGTCTCAATAATGTAATATGGTATCTGAGTGAAGGTCCCTGGATGATTTATTTATGTGGGTGCCATGTTGAATTGTGTTCTTTATGTGAACTTTATAACACTACTAACCACATGACAGTGGGTAGTGCACTCAGAGATCAGGGGTCAGACACCAGGACGTCTTTCTGAGGTGAATGTTTGGACGCTACAAGGCTCCAGGCAGCAGAAGCAGGCCTTTGTCACCACTTGAAGACAATGTTTCTTACCAGAAGGAAGGGAGCTAACATAAATGTACATGTATTTTCCCGCGCAGGCAATGAAATTAAAAGGTATTTGTATTTTGCAGAACAATATACAGGCTCTTTACTTTTAAACCAGCCTCTGTGTGGTTTGTTTGACTCCCATGACTCCTGTTTCTGTTCCTCCAGCATCTCACAAACTCCACAGCACCACATTCAGACTGCATCTGATGTACCTGGGCCGTATCCACAAAGCATCTCAGAGTATGAGTGCTGATCATACTTTGTGTTATTACATATAGCCGGGAAGAAGAAGGGCGGGGGTGTATGTTTCATGATTAACTACACATGGTGTGATTGTGATAACATAAAGGAACTCAAGTCCTTTTGTTCACCCGACCTAAAATACCTCACAACCAAATGCCGACCGTATTACCTCCCAAGAGAATTATCTTCGGTTATAGTCACAGCCGTGTATATTCCCCCTGTTACACCTGTTCAGTGTGCATTTACAGGTGATTACAGGCCCTTTTAACACTCGTTCATTACACCTGTCCAGTGTGCATTTACAGGTGATTACAGGCCCTTTTAACACTCGTTCATTACACCTGTCCAGTGTGCATTTACAGGTGATTACAGGCCATTTTAACACTCGTTCATTATACCTGTCCAGTGTGCATTTACAGGTGATTACAGGCCATTTTAACACTCGTTCATTACACCTGTTCAGTGTGCATTTACAGGTGATTACAGGCCATTTTAACACTTGTTCATTACACCTGTCCAGTGTGCATTTACAGGCCATTTTAACACTCGTTCATTACACCTGTTCAGTGTGCATTTACAGGTGATTACAGGCCATTTTAACACTTGTTCATTACACCTGTCCAGTGTGCATTTACAGGTGATTACAGGCCATTTTAACACTTGTTCATTACACCTGTCCAGTGTGCATTTACAGGGGATTTACAGGCCATTTTAACACTTGTTCATTACACCTGTCCAGTGTGCATTTACAGGGGATTTACAGGCCATTTTAACACTCATTCATTACACCTGTCCAGTGTGCATTTACAGGGGATGTTAATGGGGCGGTAGGTAGCCTAGTGGGTAGAGTGTTGGACTAGTAACCGAAAGGTTGCAAGATCAAGTCCCCGAGCTGACAATGTAAAAATATGTTCTGCCTCTGAGCAAGGCAGTTAACCCACTGTTCCTAGCCTGTCATGGACAGGTATGTCATGGACATACACAAAATAGTTTTGGTGTAAAAAACATATTGGTGAAGTGAAATGAAAAAAATAACTTGTTTCAAAAAATAAATAATTTTAAAACGCAGGGAGAGGGGGGGCGAACCCTGCCAACAACCTACCCTCGACCCCCTAGGCGGCGTCACTACATCCACCCTGCTCTTTTCACCAGGAAGAAAGGGGGAAGACGGCCAGAGAGGGATGGACAAACCCAGGGAGGGGTGTCCGACCACCGGAGAGAGGTCCTGGCCCCTGCCCGTGGTGCTATTAAATTCACCCAGGGAGCCGGAGCCGACCCCCGGACAGGGGCTCCGATCCACTGTAGCCACTTCATCCAGCCAGCTCCCTGACCCAAGAAGAAGGCAGAGTGCCCAATGTGGGCCAGCAGGGGGCGCCACTTCATCCATCCAGCTCCCTGTTCTAGCTAGGTCATGTTATAAGCCCGTCTTAACTTCAGACCATATTTTTGGCGTTTTGTCATATTTCTACCATTATTACATTTACATTTTAGTAATTTAGCAGACACTCTGGTAATATTTTACTAAATATATATACTGGGACATCTTTTAGCACTTTCCTCACACTAACATACATTTTCAGTCCATTTCAGTCTTATTACACCAACTATTTATTAATTTATGTCCTGAAAAATCTATTCAGTTCCTCCACATTGAAATGAATGGCACCAATTTGAAAATAGGCTGTTGTGATTGATTTGACATTAAATCTATGATGACTCTATGAAACTTTTCCAATGGGTCTCCTTGTTCTGTGGGAGGTTTGGTGTAGTTATCCTCTATGGTACGATGTGATAATAAAGCACATTCCAATACTGCTCATTCTGTCTCATCAATATACCCCAAAATGCATACAGGTATGACCCTTAACCCCCCAAGGTGGACCCATGGAGATGTCATTAACATTCCAATTATTTTGTACGTTATTTCATACCTCAAGTTAATAACATCAATTGCCTTATTTTGCAAAGATTGTTCCCTGATAATACAAAATTACATTGCAAATCCTCAATCCTGTTGGTCCAATTAACCAATGCCAGTGATCCACATTTAGCTACCTCCTATGAGTGGTTATCTTACCAAAACATAACCCACAGACATGGACCTTAATGACAATTGTCATTAGACTTTGCCACGCCAAAGTGGGACAATTTGTGAAATTTGGCCATCTGGGCCATGGTTTAATTTGGGATGCATACTGTGTCTTCAATCATTGTGTAATCAATATTTGGCTCTTATTGTGTTTTTTTTTATGCTATTTTTATTATGTTAATTCAGAATGTATTATTTTATTTTCTACTGTGAGCAATAAAACCAAATTCTGTTGTCATTGATATCAGAAAAGGGTCAAACTGACTGACTGATTGACTGACTGCGCTACACAGACTCTGTGTGATGACAAACAAATGTCATTCTAGAGCTCAATGCCATGAATACAGTTGATCTTATTTATTTTCTATACATCAACTATTTTTCCTCTGAAGTAACAAGCTATAAGACCATGTGAAAACAAATCCCTTCCATCGTTTATTCATTATTTTATAGAAACAATATGTTCCTCCAGCCTTTGTCTTTAATAGAGATTTCCTACTAATTCTAATGACACTATACATCCACTAGATTTTTTTTTTTACTAAAGTACCTACTTTTCCAAAACCCCTTCTGTATGATTGTTAGATTAATATATTAATAGTCACTACCCTTTCCAAGACACAAAGCCTGGATGAAAATATTGTTTCTACCAAGGAATGAATTGGGGAAGCTGCCAGTGGAGGAAGGACCTGCATCATTCTAAAGCCCATTTATTCTGGAACAGAATAATAAATCATATCAGACTATATTTATGTAGCACATTTCAGACATGAATGCAACACAATGCACTTCACAGAAAAAAAACTATGAATAAAACCCTGAAATATTTACTACACAAGAAACATAAAAGGATAAGCAACAACAAAAGAATAACAATTTAAAACAAAAGACTAAAAAAGCACCCTAAGGTAAATGCACACCTGTTTGGTGTGCATTTACAGGTGATTAGAGCACTTGTTATTGTCATTTTTACGCATGTTTGTTACACTTGTTCAGCCTATTGCGTAAGGAATGGCGTTTTTGTAGTTGTTTTTGGAAAATTGATGAAAACAACTTATTTGGTAGCTAACGTCACATTTTGTGATTTTTTAAAAGCATTTATGTATTGAAAAAACGCGCATAAACTCTTCATAATTCATAAAGGTATAGGGACATCTGATGGATGGAAAGTGAAATATTTAAAAAATGATTTGTGTAGTTGAAGGATCATTTCTCTGTTGCCTTGGCGAAACAGAAAAGGACTCACAACTCGCACAGCTGAGATGTCTTTGCCTGGCCGGTGAGTGATAAATGACTTGTCCTCCATATACGTACTGATGGAAACATTTACATCCGAACAGAGTGGCTGCTCCTCTGGATCGGTGAAAAAGGGAGAGATGCTGTACACAGTGTACACTTGCATGTCCATGCCTTCACTGAGGCTGCTGTCCTTATAGGTAAGAAACTTCCTGGAGTGTGTGTCTGCGACAGGGATGTCTTTGTCATGAGGAAACGACTAGGTGCAGTGCTACTGCAAGAAGGAAAGCCCATCGGCTACGCTTCCAAGCAATGTCATTCTCTGTAGCCTTGGCGGGGCTGCGGCTAGTGGTTTCCTAATGTTTGACTCAAGGGGCTTGTGGTCGGATTCCACAATGACTTGTCGTCCATATACATACTGATGGAAAATATTCAGCAAGTAAAGCATCGTAACGTGCAATTGCCACTGCAAACTGTCGTAGCTGAATCAGAATTAGTTAGGTAACATAGATAAATAAGATGTTTTATTTACTTTATACTTGTCATTAGAATGTCTTCTTTTGGACTATACTGTTGGCAGTTGCATTTTCCTTTCTTCTCTAAGGAAAAGTCACTTGGGGCCCAGAGAGGGGAGAGGTCAGGATTGTCTTCATATGTGAATGTATCTGTTAAACCATGTGAAGGGCTCCACAATGTCTTTACTCCAGTCACTCCCTCCTTTTCCCATTGGGGGGAGGAGTATGGCAGTGTCTGGAACCATTGTATTACCCCTCTGATGTAGCATGAATCTTGACCTAGTATATGACCTAGAGGCTCACTCCCCTCCGTGAGCTTGTCCAGGGGGTGTATTTGAGATGGGAGTATCTAGAATTGACAATTGATATATGCCACTGGATGAGGTAATGTTTTGGTACTATGAAGTACCAAGAACGAGAAGTAGAACCTCGTCTTAGAGACCAAACTGAACGATAATTTATAGCTAATGCTATCTGGCTATGGGATACTCCTCTCTCAAGTAAAAGGCCCTTTGTGAAGAGTTCCTGAGATCTGTGGTTTGTCATGTAAGTTGAGAGGGGTGGATCTCTGCTATAGAAGATCTCAGTTGCCATTATGTTGTGACTCATAATTAATTTATAGACACTGAATTGATCTGAGAGTCACAGGGCTATGGTGAAGCTCATATTATTAGAAGATGAAGTTTAAGTATAACTCTGACTGGTGTGTGGTTTGTAACTCTCATCATTTAGTAATACAGGAAATGACCATGACAAAGCTCCTTGTATCCTCTAAAAACTTCCTGGAGAGTATGGTGAGTGAACGTGAACAGAGCGAACAGAATGGCGTAGAGCTCCTTTTCGATTTGAGCATAGTTGATTTCACAGTCAGTGAGAGATTTGGAAGCGTAGCTGATGGGCTTTCCTTCTTGCAGTAGCACTGCTCCTACCAGTTAGGGATGTCTTTGCCTGGACGGTGAGCGTAGTTGATTTCACATCCTTCAGTTTTGTGTCACTAACTGAGGTGAAGGAACTCCAGAAAATCAATTTTTGAAGTTATTTTACTCTGACACCATGTCTTGTAATAGAGGTCCTTTTCCATTTGAGCGTAGTTGAATCCTTGCCTACTACAACCCCAAACAAGCCCCTTGAGTCAATCATGAGGAAACCACTAGCTGCAGCCTCGCCAAGGCTACAGAGAATGATCCTTCAACTACACAAATACAAGACATGGTGCCAAAGTCACAATCACTCACCGTCCAGACATCTCAGCTGTGCGAGTTGTGAGCCCTTTTCTGTTTCGCCAAGGCTACAGAGAATGATCCTTCAACTACACAAATATATATTTTAATATTGCACTTTCCATCCACCAGATGTCCCTATACTTTCCAGACCACAAAGGCTGAATTGAAATGTTTTCTAAAAGGAATTTATAAACTGTTACGGAGGCAGGACCAGGGTGCACAACATTTGAGATAAATAAGGTTCTTGTGCGTAATATCTGGAATTTCGGCTCATGAAACATGAGACCAACACTTTACATGTTGTATTTATATTTTTGTTCAGTATTGTATATATGTCCATGTATATGTCAGACTGCGCCGTATATGCCAGTCCACAGAGGATTATCTAGAGAAAGCAGCGGAGATGCGCATTAGGTTTCTAAGAAGAGGCTATTCGCCACAATGTGTGGATGAAGCTCTTAATTTGGCTTTGGGAAAAGCAACAAAGACCTACTAAAGCTAAAGAACACTCCGTAATGTTCACAACTACATATACTTTGAACTCGCGAAAAGTGGGAGGTGTGGTCAAGAAACACTGGCATATTTTATCATCGGACCCAGTTTTGCCAGCTGAATTTAAAAGTCCACCACTTATTGTGTTTCGGAGAGGTCGCAATTTCCGCGATAAATTGGTTCATCCCACACTGCCAGCCACAAAAGAAAATCAGCCAGACTCTTTTACGCCCTCTACCAAATGGTAGCTATAAATGCAGAGGATGTGCACAGTGCAACAATATGATGAAGTGTGAATATTTCTGCCACCCACACACAGGAAAACGGTTCTAAATAAATGACATTATTACTTGTTCCACCACCCATGTTATTTACATTATTAAATGTCCATGTGGGCTCTGCTATTTTGGTAAAACCTCCCGCTCTCTCAAGCAGAGAATTAGTGAACATAAAAATTCAATCAGGAGAAACGACAGGGATTATCCAGTCACAGTACACTTTAATGACTTAAAGCATAATATTTCTACCTTTAGATTTTGTGGCATAGAGAAAGTTAAGATATCAGACAGGGGAGGTGATATTAATAATACTCTGAGTAAAAGAGAATGTTTTTGGATTTTCACCCTCCAGACAATATTTCCTAAAGGACTTAATAATGAAATGCCTATGTATGTTATGTTGTGAATTTGAACATGAATTATGTGCCTATTTAAGATTACTCTAATGTTTTTCATACAATTTTTTTTTTTACCTTTATTACGATGTACCCAATGACTAATGACAACTTGCCTTGTCCTAATTGTGGTTTTACAGAGTTTAATATGTCTTATTTATACACTTTTGTAATATTTATGAAATGCATATTGTTATATTTGGTAGCACTTATTTGGTTTTCCTTCGCCTCCAACCCCCTTCGATGTGTGGAACGGATGTGGGAGGGGCCAGGTCTACATAAGGGTGCTAATGTTTAAAAAATCACAAAAGCTCTGACGGGGGCCGTGAGGCCGATAAGTAAGCTTATTAAATATCAGTGATACTACCAAGAACAGTGTGCGGTTTCCTGTTTCCTTCAGGTACGTCCATGTGAAAATGTGATGCAAACCGAGACGTCACCGCTCAAGTTGGTGATCCAATGTTTTGAAAATAGATGGCTATCCATCTATCCAGTACATAAATGGTGCTGGGGAAGAAGGCCAATGTTTTGAAAATAGATGGCTATCCATCTATCCAGTACATAAATGGTGCTGGGGAAGAAGGCCAATGTTTTGAAAATAGATGGCTATCCATCTATCCAGTACATAAATGGTGCTGGGGAAGAAGGCCAATGTTTTACGTATTACTAACCAATTGTGTTTTTTTGTTAGTTTCTTTGCATTGTTTGTAACCATTTATTTGTACTTATTTTGTACAAATGTTGCCGCTACCATCTCTTATGGCCGAAAATAACTTCTGGACATCAGAACAGTGATTACTCACCACAAACTGGCAGAATCCTTTTTTTCCTTTAACGAGTCAGACGAGCTCGACGTGAATGATGTACTGCTTTCTCAAGAACATGCCCAGATCACCATCATTTGCCTGAAGAGAAGAAGGAGAAAAAGGGGCCGGAGGGCGGGCTGCCTTCTGAGAATTCATAGGCGATCGAATAAACCTCCACTTCCTTCCATTCCGCTAGCAAACGTGCAATCTTTGGAAAATAAAATTGATGACCTACGCGGAACAAACTCTAATATCTTATGCTTCACAGATTCGTGGCTGAACGACGACATTATCAACATAGAACAATGGCGTCTGGTAAGACAATGGGCAGCGGACTATGTATTTTTGTAAATAACAGCTGGTGCATGACATCTAAGGAAATCTCAAGGTTTTGCTTGCCTGAGGTAGGGTATCTCATGATAAGCTGTTGACCACACTATCCACTTAGAGAGTTTTCATCTGTATTTTTCGTAGCTGTCTACATACCACCACAGACTGATGTTGGCACTAAGACAGCACTAAATGAGCTGTAGTCCGCCATAAGCAAACAGGAAAACTCTCACCCAGAGGCGTCGCTCCTAGTTGCCGGGGACTTTAATGCAGGGAAGCTTAAATCATTCTTACCAAATTTCTATCAGCATGTTAAATGTCCAACCAGAGGGAAACAAACTCTGGACCACCTTTACTCCAGACACAGAGCTCTCCCTCATCCTCCATTTGGCAAATTTGACCATAATTCTATCCTCCTGGTTCCTGCTTACAAGCAAAAATTAAAGCAGGAAGCACCAGTGACTCAATCAATAAAAAAGTGGTCAGATGAAGCAGATGCTAAGCTACAGGACTGTTTTGCTAGCACAGACTGGAATATGTTCCATTTATGTACCATTCCTCTGATGGTATTGAGGAGTACACCACATCAGTCATTGGCTTCATCAATAAGTGCATCGATGACGTCATCCCCACAGTGGCCGTACGTACTGTACCTTCCCACTGACAGACAGTCATCTCTCCCTCAAAGTGCCAGAGTGTCTCTCCTTATCTCTGACTGTGTGTCCTGTCCCCCATGTGTGTTTAGAGATAAACAAATCACTCAAATCCCTAAAATAACATCTGTCAGTACAAGCTATATCTCTCTTTTTGTTTGAGAGCCCATGGTGTAAGCTGGTGAAATGTAAGAGAGTGAGTTGAGAGCTGAAGTTTACCTTAAACTCTGCCCATGATTTTAGGCTATTAGCATGGTAAGAGCATCATAACAACGTTATGGTTACCGGCACCACACTCTGCTTTGCACAAACTCTGCTTGACAGATCAGAACGTTACAGAGCTCTGAAAACAATACTCTCTGTACCATACCTGTGAGCCAGAAGGTTGTTGTTGAAGAACTAAACCTATATAGCATTGTTGAAAGCAGAAAGTCAGGTACCCAAGCTAACATTCAACTACGGCACATAGAAACCTCATTCTGGCACTATGGGAATACTATTTCAGTCCGATGCCGACAGTAAATCAAGAATACGTTTAATTGATGTTCTGAAGATGACTGGCTTTAAATAAACATTTGTGAACATTTATAGCTTTCATCAGAAGTAACTACACTAACAATAATTTATTATTATTTACGCTTTCAGTAAATTCCAGTGGCTTGACCCAATCCTAGTCAATTAATCCAATAGACAAATATCTCACTCTCTCCAAATGCATAACAGAACACCAGAAGTAGTGATACTGTTGACTTTTCTCTTTATCTCAATGACCTCAGTTATATTCCTCATGTCTGTCATATCAAATCAAATTGTATTGGTTCATACACATGGTTAGCAGATGTTATTGCGAGTGTAGCGAAATGCTTATGCTTCTAGATCTGACAGTGCAGCTGTATCTAACAGGTAATATCTAACAAATTCCACAACAAAACCTAATACACACAGTCTAGTAAAAGAATGGGATGAGAATATATAAGTATAAAATGTATGGATGAGCAGTGACAGAGCGGCTAAGATGCAATAGATAGTAAAGAATAGATAGTGAAGGATACATTATATACATATGAGATGAGTAATGCGAGATATGTAAACATTCTTAAAGTGGCATTATTAAAGTGACTAGTGCTCCATTTATTAAAGTGGCCAATGATATCAAGTCTGTAGGTAGGCAGCCGCCTCTCTGTGCTAGTGGTGCCTGTTTAACAATCTGATAGCCTTGCAATATAATCTGTTTTTCAATCTCTCGGTCCCAGCTTTGATGCACCTGTACTGACCTCGCCTTCTGGATGGAAGCGGGGTGAACAGGCAGTGGCTCGGGTGGTTGTTGTCCTTGATGATCTTTTTTGCCTTCCTGTGACATCGGGTGTTGTAGGTGTCCTGGAGAGCAGGTAGTTTGCCCCCGGTGATGCGTTGTGCAGACGGTACCATCCTCTGGAGAGTCTTGCGGTTGTGGGTGGTGCAGTTGCCGTACCAGGCGGTTATACAGTCCGACAGGGATACTCTCAATTTTGCTCCTGTAAGAGTTAGTGAGGGTTTTTGGTGACAAGTCACATTTTTCCAGCCTCCTGTGGCTGAAAGTCCTGAATAGTAGTAGTAAAGTAGCCTTCCTGAAGTCCACAATCATCTCTTTTGTTTTGCTGACATTGAGTAAGAGGTTATTTTCCTGACACCACACTCCGAGTGCCCTCACCTCCTCCCTGTAGGCTGTCTCGTCGTTGTTGGTAATCAAGCCCATTACTGTTGTGTCGTCTACAAACTTGATGATTGAGTTGGAGGTGTGCATGGCCACGCAGTCATGGGTGAACAGGAAGTACAGGAAGGGGCTGAGAACTTACCCTTGTGGGGCCCCAGTGTTGAGGATCAGCAGGGTGGAGATGTTGTTTCCTACCCTCACCTCCTGGGAGCGGCCCGTCAGAAAGTCCAGGACCCAGTTGCACAGGGTGTGGTCGACACCCAGTGTTAAATGCTGAGCTGTAATTGATGAAAAGCATTCTTACATAGGTATTCCTCTTGTCCAGATGGGTTAGGGCAGTGTGCAGTGTGATTGTGATTGCATTGTCTGTGGACCTATTGGGGCTGTAAGCAAATTGGAGTGGGGCTAGGGTGTCAGGTAGGGTGGAGGTGATATGATCCTTGACTAGTCTCTCAAAGCACTTCATGATAACGGAAGTGAGTGCTACGGTGCGTTTAGCTCAGTTACCTCAGATTTCTTGGGAACAGGAACAATGGTGGCCCACTTGAAGCATATGGGAACAGCAGACTGGGATAGGGATTGATTGAATATGTCCATAAACACACCAGCCAGCTGGTCTGAGCATGCTCTGAGGACGCAGCTAGGGATGCTGTCTGGGCCGGCAGCCTTGCGAGGGTTAACAAGTTTAAATGTTTTTTCTCGTGTTGGCTGCGGTGAAGGAGAGCCCGCATGTTTTGGTAGTGGGCCATATCAGTGGCACTGTATTGTCCTCAAAGCGAGCAAAGAATTTGTTTAGTTTCTCTGGGAGCAAGACATCGGTGTCCTCGACGGGGCTGGTTTTCTTTTTGTAATCCGTTGAATTGCGACTCTACTTTGTCTCTATACTGATGCTTAGCTTGTTTGATTGCCTTACGGAGGGAATAGCTACACTGCTTGTATTCGGCCATGTTTCCGGTCACCTTGACATGATTAAAAGCAGTGGTTCGTGCTTTCAGTTTTGCACAAATGCTGCCATCAATCCACAGTTTCTGGTTGGGGAAGGTTTTAATTGTCACCGTGATTACAAAATGATCTATGCACTTGCTAATTAACTCGCTCACCGAATCAGCGTAAACATCAATGTTGTTGTCTGAGGCTATCCGGAACATATCCCAGTCCACGTGATCGAAGCAATCTTGAAGCTGGAATCAGATTGGTCAGACCACAGAGACGTGTCACTGCCCACCAACCTCAAACTGAGGATAAAATGGACTAAGTTGACCTCAGAATACCTCAAAGAGGTGTGTTTCTACAATAACCTATGTCATAAAATAGACCAGGGTAAAACTTGAATCAAACCTCCTTTTCCATCCATATAATGCAAGAATTTTGGTCAGAGTCAGATACTCTACAGGTCTGTTCAAAAGTATTGCAATATGGGGGATAGTCTGTCATAAAAGAGACCAGGAAGTATCCATTGGTGCCAACTGATGACATCAATTACAAATCATTCTTCATCTTGTTCTAGGGGGATGTGTTCGTTGCCATGGGTTTCCACAAGCGGAGTTACGGACGTTTCCATGGACGCATCTACTTACAGGACTCGGCTCCTACCGATGCGTCGCTGGTCATCACAGAGCTCACACTGGAGGATTATGGGAGATATAAGTGTGAGGTCATCGACGGGATGGAAAACTGCTCGGGTGTGGTGTCTCTGGACCTGCAAGGTAACACACGCATGGATGCTCGTAGACACACACACACACACACAGACACTGAAAGTATGCCCTCACACAGCATTTAAAATGCACTCCGATCACTTTTGAGGTATGGAAATGTATGACTAACTTTGGGAGAACCATCATTTTAAGTGACTGGGCTGTGGTAAAGTGACTGTGTCAACTCTGCAGCAGCCTGTCCTTGTCTAGCTGGCTCAGGGTTCTGGCTATATATAGCACCACGAGCTGAGACTACCCAGGAGAACTGTCAGGGGCACACACACGTGCACAAACACGCACGTGCACACACACAGGCATGCGCATGCAGGTGCACACACAAGCACACTCATGCAGTAGCACACACACACACACACACACACACACACACACACACACACACACACACACACACACACACACACACACACACACACACACACACACACACACACACACACACACACACACACACACACACACACACACACACAGAGTCAGGCCAGAGTAATGGAGTTCATCAATTATATTTCCATTCCTGGCTCCCCTCCATGGGACAGGGTATAACTCCATACATCACCCAGCCAGACCAGTTTTATTATATATGAGAATGATCAACCATTGCCAATCTAAAGCCTGGAGTTACAGGCCTACAGCCACCACACACAAACACAACACTGGAATAGAAATAGTGGGATTTGACAAAAGGCTAAAAGTTCATGGGGTTTTAGCTATTACAGTTAGTTTTTTTTACAACTACTGTTTTGTTTAAAGAGAGATTAAGTGAAGACATAAAACCCGAAGCAAATTGATGTGTTATTTATTGCTGTTATGGTATTGATTTTCTCCTGTCTCTCCTCTATTTCCCTCTCTCTCCCTCTCTCTCTTCTCCTCTCTCCTCTCCCTGTTATCGTCTACCCCTACTTCCCTCAGCTGGTTCGTTACAACCTGAACTTCTTTGACGCTGAGTGGGAGTGTTCCGATCAGGACTCCATCATGGCGTCGTTTGACGCATGGGGGTTTGAACTGGTGCAACGCAACGCAGGGTGGGGGAGTGATAGGTAGGTTCTCACACACATTGAGAACCTATTACATTTACAGAGAAAAGAAGGGGGAGGGGGATGTGGGAGAGGAGATAGGAGAGAGGGAGGTCATGTGGAGGAAGTTAGTGGTATCACTAAAACTGTGATGTTTTATTTTTAGATACTGTAAAACACGAGGTGTGAGACAAAATCCATGTTTTTTGTAATCTGGGACCTGAAATTGTACAGGCATAGTTTACGCCTGTACAATTTAAGGTTAATTTGATTTAATCTGTTATTTCTATGCAGGAACAGAAAGGGAAGATGGATTTGAGGGAGGGAGGGGGGGAGATAAAGATGATGTCACATATACCCAAAGTGACATTGTTAGTGGATTATTCATGCCATAGCCCGAAGGATGTGCATGGACTGAGAACAACCTGGTACAACTTCTGATAATTGGACTGATACCTTTGGACACTTACCTGTTCTGTGCAATTAAACATAGGACAACAAAAGAACAACACTATTTACACAAAAACGAAACGCAAAGATGGTGTAGACGCAAAGATGGTGTAAACGCAAAAATGTATAGAGGATGAAGTAGAGGCATAGCGGTAGAGGATATAGTAGGACGATAGGGATAGGGGATATAGTAGGTTAGTAGAAGGGGACATATTAGGAGCCCTTGGGGTAGAGGATAAATCAGAGGATGGGTGCAGAGGATATAGTAGGAGGATATGGGTAGGGGATATGGTAGGAGGAAAAAGGGTTAGAGGATATAACAAGAGGATAGTGGTAGAGGATATAGTAGGAGGATAGGGGTTGGTGATATAGTAGGAGGATAGTGGTAGAGGATATAGTAGGAGGATAGGGGTTGGTAATATAGTAGGAGGATAGGGGTAGAGGATATAGAATGAGCCCTTGGGTTAAAATATATAGTAGGAGGAAAGGGGTAGGGGATATAGCACGAGGATAGGGGAAGGGGAAAATGTAGGAGGACAAGGGTAGAGGATATAATAGATGGATACGGGTAGACAATATGGTAGGATGATAGGGGGAGAGGTTATTGTAGGTGGAAAGGGGTAGAGGATATAGTAGGATGAATGGGGTAGAGAAAATAGTAGGAAGATAGGGGCAGAGGATATAGTAGTTAGGTAGGATTTAAGGATATAGTAGGAGTATGGGGTAGAGGATATAGTAGGAGGATAGTGGTAGAGGATATAGTAGGAGGATAGGGGTGGAGGATATAGTATGAGCCCTAGAGAAGAGGACATAGCAGGATGATATAGTAGGAGGATATGGTATGAGGATGGGGTGGGATATACAGTAGGAGGATAGGGGTAGAGGATATAGTAGGAGGATAGGGGTAGAGGATATAGTAGGAGGATGGGATAGAGGATATAGTAGGAAGATAGGCGTTGAGGATATAGTAGGAGGATAGGGGTAGAGGATATAGAAGGAGGATAAGGGTGAAGGATATAGTAGGGGGATGGGGCAGAGGACATAGTAGGATGATAGGGGTATAGGACATAGTAGGAAGATAGAGGTAGAGGATATAGTAGGAGGATACAGGTGGAAGATATAGTAGGAGGATAGGGGTAGAGGATGTAGTAGGAGGATAGGGGTAGAGGATGTAGTAGGAGGATAGGGGTAGAGGATGTAGTAGGAGGATAGGGGTAGATGATACAGTAGGAGGATAGGGGTAGATGATACAGTAGGAGGATAGGGGTAGAGGAAATAGTAGGAGGATAGGGGTAGAGGATGTAGTAGGAGGATAGGGGTAGATGATACAGTAGGAGGATAGGGGTAGATGATACAGTAGGAGGATAGGGGTAGATGATACAGTAGGAGGATAGGGGTAGACGACATAGTAGGAGGATATGGGTAGATGATACAGTAGGAGGATAGGGGTAGAGGACATAGTAGGAGGATATGGGTAGATGATACAGTAGGAGGATAGGGGTAGAGGACATAGTAGGAGGATATGGGTAGATGATACAGTAGGAGGATAGGGGTAGAGGACATAGTAGGAGGATATGGGTAGATGATACAGTAGGAGGATAGGGGTAGAGGATATAGTAGGAGGATGGGATAGAGGATATAGTAGGATGATAGGGGTAGAGGATGTAGTAGGAGGATAGGGGTAGATGATACAGTAGGAGGATAGGGGTAGATGATACAGTAGGAGGATAGGGGTAGACGACATAGTAGGAGGATATGGGTAGATGATACAGTAGGAGGATAGGGGTAGAGGAAATAGTAGGAGGATAGGGGTAGAGGATGTAGTAGGATGATAGGGGTAGAGGATGTAGTAGGAGGATAGGGGTAGATGATACAGTAGGAGGATAAGGGTGAAGGATATAGTAGGGGGATGGGGCAGAGGACATAGTAGGAGGATAGGGGTATAGGACATAGTAGGAAGATAGAGGTAGAGGATATAGTAGGAGGATACAGGTGGAAGATATAGTAGGAGGATAGGGGTAGAGGATGTAGTAGGAGGATAGGGGTAGAGGATGTAGTAGGAGGATAGGGGTAGAGGATGTAGTAGGAGGATAGGGGTAGAGGATGTAGTAGGAGGATAGGGGTAGATGATACAGTAGGAGGATAGGGGTAGATGATACAGTAGGAGGATAGGGGTAGAGGAAATAGTAGGAGGATAGGGGTAGAGGATGTAGTAGGATGATAGGGGTAGAGGATGTAGTAGGAGGATAGGGGTAGATGATACAGTAGGAGGATAGGGGTAGATGATACAGTAGGAGGATAGGGGTAGACGACATAGTAGGAGGATATGGGTAGATGATACAGTAGGAGGATAGGGGTAGACAACATAGTAGGAGGATATGGGTAGATGATACAGTAGGAGGATAGGGGTAGACGACATAGTAGGAGGATATGGGTAGATGATACAGTAGGAGGATAGGGGTAGACGACATAGTAGGAGGATATGGGTAGATGATACAGTAGGAGGATAGGGGTAGAGGACATAGTAGGAGGATATGGGTAGATGATACAGTAGGAGGATAGGGGTAGAGGACATAGTAGGAGGATATAGTAGGAGGATAGGGGTAGAGGACATAGTAGGAGGATATGGGTAGATGATACAGTAGGAGGATATGGGTAGAGGATATAATAGGTGGAAAGGGGTAGAGGATATAGTAGGAGGATAGGGGAAGGGGAAAATGTAAGAGGACAAGGGTAGAGGATATAGTAGATGGATACGGGTAGACAATATGGTAGGATGATAGGGGTAGAGGTTATTGTAGGTGGAAAGGGGTAGAGGATATAGTAGGATGAATGGGGTAGAGAATATAGTAGGAAGATAGGGGCAGAGGATATAGTAGGAGGTGTCATGACGTTGACCTGTGGGTGAAGTTTATGACCCCTCCCATAAATTATTTTCTCCCTTTCCTCTCTCTTGACTCTACAAAAGGACTCTTGAAATGCCTTTGTTTAACATAGTCTGGGAACATCAAATGGTGGGGGGAAAGGAACCATATTTCGGTAATCCAACCAGCTGAAAATATGCGTTTGTACTAAATGAATATGATGCCAGATCAGATCAGTGGCTTCTAAGACATTATTAAAAGGTCATTTACTACCTTCACAAGTGCAGTCTCAGTGCTATGATGGGGTCTAAAACCAGACTGAAGCGTTTTGTATACATTGTTTGTTTTCAGGAAGGCAGTGAGTTGCTACTCAACAGCTTTTTCAAGCATTTTTGAGAGGAATCGGAGTTTCAATATAGGCCGATAGTTCTTTATATTTTATGGGTCAAGGTTTGGCTTTTTCAAGAGAGGCTTTATTACTGCCACTTTTAGTGAGTTTGGTACACATCCGGTGGATAGAGAGTCGTTTATTATGTTCTACATAGGAGGGCCAAGCACAGGAAGCAACTCTTTCAGTAGTTTAGTTGGAATAGGGTCCAGTATGCAGCTTGAAGGTTTAGAGGCCATGATTATTTTCATCATTGTGTCAAGAGATATAGTACTAAAACACTTGAGTGTCTCTCTTGATCCTAGGTCCTGGCAGAGTTGTGCAGACTCAGGACAACTGAGCTTTGAAGGAATACGCAGATTTAAAGAGGAGTCTGTAATTTGCTTTCTAATGATCATGATATTTTCCTCAATGAATGCCTCAATTTCCTCAAGTTCATGAATTTATCACTGCTGAAGTGAAAGCCATCCTCTCTTGGGGGATGCTGCTTTGTAGTTAGCTTTGCGACAGTATCAAAAATACATTTAGGATTGTTCTTATTGTTCTTCTTAAATTGAAAACATAGGATGATCGAGAGGCAGTAAGGGCTCTTCAATACTGCACGGTACTGTCTTTCCAAGCTAGACGGAAGACTAGCACAACAGTTTGTTGTGGCGCCATTTCTGTTCCAATGTTCTGGAAGCTTGCTTCAGAGCTCGGGTATTTTCTGTATACCAGGGAGCTAGTTTCTTATGACAAGCATTTTTAGTTTTTAGGGGTGTGACTGCATCTAGGTTATTGTGCAAGGTTAAATTGAGTTCCTCAGTTAGGTGGTTAACTGATGTTTGTACTTTGACGTCCTTGGGTAGGCGGAGGGAGTTTGGAAGGGCATCTAGGAATCTTTGGGTTGTCCGAGAATTTATAGCACGACTTTTGATGATCCTTGGATGGGGTCTGAGCAGATTATTTGTTGCGATTGCAAACATAATAAAATGGTGGTCCGATAATGCAGGATTATGAGGAAAAACATTAAGATCCACAACATTTATTTCATGGGACAAAACTAGGTCCAGAGTATGACTGTGACAGTGAGTAGGTCCAGAGACATGTTGGACAAAACCCAATGAGTCGATGATGGCTCCGAAAGGATTTTGGAGTGGGTCTTTATTCCAGTGAGATTGCTAAGGCGAACACTGCCATGTTTAGTTTTGCCCAACCTAAGTCGAGGCACAGACACCGTCTCAATGGGGATAGCTGAACTGAATACACTGACTGTGCTAATGGCAGACTCCACTAAGCTGGCAGGCTGGCTAACAGCCTGCTGCCTGGCCTGCACCTTATTTCATTGTGGAGCTAGGGGAGTTAAAGCCCTGTCTATGTTCGTAGATAAGATGAGAGCATTCCTCCAGCTAGGATGGAGTCTGTCACTCCTCAACAGGCCAGGCTTGGTCCTGTTTGTGGGTGAGTCCCAGAAAGAGGGCCAATTATCTACAAATTCTATCTTTTGGGAGGGGCAGAAAACAGTTTTCAATCAGGAATTGAGTTGTGAGACTGCTGTAGAGCTCATCACTCCCCCTAATTGGGAGGGGGCCAGAGACAATTACTCGATGCCGACACATCTTTCTAGCTGATTTACACGCTGTAGCTATGTTGCGCTTGGTGACCTCTGACTGTTTCATCCTAACATCGCTGGTGCCGACGTGGATAACAATATCCCTATACTCTCTACACTCGCCAGTTTTAGCTTTAGCCAGCACCATCTTCAGATTAGCCTTAACGTCGGCAGCCCTGCCTCCTGGTAAACAGTGTAAGTCTAATACTACGGGTAATGGAGTCGCCAATGACTATGGTTTTCAATTTGTCAGAGCTAATGGTGGGAGGCTTCGGCGTCTCAAACCCCGTAAAGGGAGGAGTAGAGCCCAGAGAAGGCTCGGCCTCTGACCCCGTAACGGGAGGAGTAGAGACCAGAGAAGGCTCGGCCTCTGACCCCATAACGGGAGGAGGAGAGACCAGAGAAGGCTCGGCCTCTGACCCCATAACGGGAGGAGGAGAGACCAGAGAAGGCTCGGCCTCTGACTACGACTTGCTGCTTAATGGGGAGAACCAGTTGAAAGTTTCTGTCGGCTGAATGAGCGACACCGGTTGAGCATTCCTACAGCATTTCGCTCCAGAAGCCATGAGAAAGTTGTCCGGCTGCACTGACTGTGCGAGGGGATTTATACTACTATCTGTACTTACTGGTGACACAGACGCTGTTTCATCCTTTCCTACACTTAAATTACCCTTGCCTAACGATTGCGTCTGAATCTGGGCTTGTAGCACAGCTATCCTCGCCATAGGGTGATCGTTCTCCTGTATATTATGAGTACGGGAAGGCCACCAAAAATTCTGAGATTTCCATACCCAACTATAACATTTTCCGTCAAGATAGAACTGCCAAAGGGGGAGGAGTTGCAGTCTACTGCAGAGATAGCCTGCAAAGTAATGTCATACTTTCCAGGTCCATACCCAAACAGTTCGAACTACTAATTTTAAATATTACTCTCTCCAGAAATAAGTCTCTCACTGTTGCCGCCTGCTACCGACCCCCCTCAGCTCCCAGCTGTGCCCTGGACACCATTTGTGAATTGATCGCCCCCCATCTAGCTTCAGAGTTTGTTCTGTTAGGTGACCTAAACTGGGATATGCTTAACACCCTGGCAGTCCTACAATCTAAGCTAGATGCCCTCAATCTCACACAAATCATCAAGGAACCCACCAGGTACAACCCTAAATCTGTAAACAAGGGCACCCTCATAGACGTCATGCTGACCAACTGGCCCTCCAAATACACCTCCGCTGTCTTCAACCAGGATCTCAGCGATCACTGCCTCATTGCCTGTATCCGCTACGGATCCGCAGTCAAACGACCACCCCTCATCACTGTCAAATGCTCCCTAAAACACTTCTGTGAGCAGGCCTTTCTAATCGACCTAACCCGGGTATCCTGGAAGGATATTGACCTCATCCCGTCAGTTGAGGATGCCTGGTCATTCTTTAAAAGTAACTTCCTCACCATTTTAGATAAGCATGCTCCGTTCAAAAAATGCAGAACTAAGAACAGATATAGCCCTTGGTTCACTCCAGACCTGACTGCCCTTGACCAGCACAAAAACATCCTGTGGTGGACTGCAATAGCATCGAATAGTCCCCGCGATATGCAACTGTTCAGGGAAGTCAGGAACCAATACACGCAGTCAGTCAGGAAAGCAAAGGCCAGCTTCTTCAGGCAGAAATTTGCATCCTGTAGCTCTAACTCCAAAAAGTTCTGGGACACTGTGAAGTCCATGGAGAACAAGAGCACCTCCTCCCAGCTGCCCACTGCACTGAGGCTAGGTAACACGGTCACCACCGATAAATCCATGATTATGGAAAACTTCAACAAGCATTTCTCAACGGCTGGCCATGCCTTCCTCCTGGCTACTCCAACCTCGGCCAACAGCTCCGCCCCCCCGCAGCTACTCGCCCAAGCCTCTCCAGGTTCTCCTTTACCCAAATCCAGATAGCAGATGTTCTGAAAGAGCTGCAAAACCTGGACCCATACAAATCAGCTGGGCTTGACAATCTGGACCCTCTATTCCTGAAACTATCCGGCGCCATTGTCGCAACCCCTATTACCAGCCTGTTCAACCTCTCTTTCATATCGTCTGAGATCCCCAAGGATTGGAAAGCTGCCGCAGTCATCCCCCTCTTCAAAGGGGCAGACACCCTGGACCCAAACTGTTACAGACCTATATCCATCCTGCCCTGCCTATCTAAGGTCTTTGAAAGCCAAGTCAACAAACAGGTCACTGACCATCTCGAATCCCACCGTACCTTCTCCGCTGTGCAATCTGGTTTCCAAGCCGGTCACGGGTGCAACTCAGCCACGCTCAAGGTACTAAACGATATCATAACCGCCATCGATAAAAGACAGTACTGTGCAGCCGTCTTCATCGACCTTGCCAAAGCTTTCGACTCTGTCAATCACCATTTTCTTATCGGCAAACTCAGTAGCCTCGGTTTTTCTGATGACTGCTTTGCCTGGTTCACCAACTACTTTGCAGACAGAGTTCAGTGTGTCAAATGGGAGGGCATGCTGTCCGGTCCTCTGGCAGTCTCTATGGGGGTGCCACAGGGTTCAATTCTCGGGCCGACTCCTTTCTCTGTATATATCAATGATGTTTCTCTTGCTGCGGGCGATTCCCTGATCCACCTCTACGCAGACGACACCATTCTGTATACTTCTGGCCCGTCCTTGGACACTGTGCTATCTAACCTCCAAACGAGCTTCAATGCCATACAACACTCCTTCCATGGCCTCCAACTGCTCTTAAACGCTAGTAAAACCAAATGCATGCTTTTCAACCGTTCGATGCCTGCACCCGCACGCCCGATTAGCATCACCACCCTGGATGGTTCCGACCTAGAATATGTGGACAACTATAAGTACCTAGGTGTCTGGCTAGACTGTATACTCTCCTTCCAGACTCCTATCAAACATCTCCAATCTAAAATCAAATCTAGTCGGCTTTCTATTCTGCAACAAAGCCTCCTTCACTCACGCCGCCAAACTTACCCTAGTAAAACTGACTATCCTACCGATCTTCGACTTCGGCGATGTCATCTACAAAATAGCTTCCAACACTCTACTCAGCAAACTGGATGCAGTTTATCACAGTGCCATCCATTTTGTTACTAAAGCACCATATACCACCCACCACTGCGACCTGTATGCTCTAGTCGGCTGGCCCTCGCTACATATTCGTCGCCAGACCCACTGGCTCCAGGTCATCTACAAGTCCATGCTAGGTAAAGCTCCGCCTTATCTCAGTTCACTGGTCACGATGGCAACACCCACCCGTAGCATGCACTCCAGCAGGTGTATCTCACTGATCATCCCTAAAGCCAACACCTCATTTGGCCGCCTTTCGTTCCAGTTCTCTGCTGCCTGTGACTGGAACGAATTGCAAAAATCGCTGAAGTTGGAGACTTTTATCTCCCTCACCAATTTCAAACATCTGCTATCTGAGCAGCTAACTGATCGCTGCAGCTGTAAATAGTCTATCGGTAAATAGCCCACCCAATTTTACCTACCTCATCCCCATACTGTTTTTATTTATTTACTTTTCTGCTCTTTTGCACACCAGTATCTCTACCTGTACATGACCATCTGATAATTTATCACTCCAGTGTTAATCTGCAAAATTGTAATTATTCGCCTACCTCCTCATTGTCACGCCCTGGTCGAAGTATTTTGTGTTTATCTTCATTTATTTGGTCAGGCCAGGGTGTGGCATGGGTTTTTGTATGTGGTGTGTATGTATTGGGATTGTAGCTTAGTGGGGTGTTCTAGTTAAGTCTATGGCTGTCTGAAGTGGTTCTCAATCAGAGGCAGGTGTTTATCGTTGTCTCTGATTGGGAACCATATTTAGGCAGCCATATTATTTGAGCGTTTCGTGGGTGATTGTCCTTAGTGTCCTTGTTTCTGTCTCTGTGTTAGTTTACACAAGTATAGGCTGTTTCGGTTTTCGTTACGTTCATTACGTTCTTTGTTTTGTAGTGTTTATAATTGATTCATGTTTTACGTTTGTTTATTAAACATGGATCGCAATCTACACGCTGCATTTTGGTCCGACTCTCCTTCACCACAAGAGAACCGTTACAGAATCACCCACCACAACAGGACCAAGCGGCGTGGTAACAGGCAGGAGCAACAAAGAGAGGAATGGACATGGGAGGACGAATTGTTCGGAGAGGGACCCTGGGATCAGCCTGGAGAATATCGCCGCCCCAAAGATGAACTGGAGGCGGCGAGAGCTGAGAGGCGCTGGTATGAGGAGAAGCAACAGCGGCAACAGGAGCAACAATATCTGGACTACACAATTGGGAGGAGATAGATAGGTGGGCGGTCGACCCAGGGAGAGTGCCGGAGCCCGCCTGGGATTCGATGGAGCAGTGTGCAGAAGGTTACGAGAGAATGAGGTTGGCGAAGCAAGCACGGCGGCGCGGAAAGAAGCCTGAGAGTCAGCCCCAAAAATGTATTGGGGGGGGTCTCAGGGAGAGTGTGGCAGAGTCAGGAGTCAGACCTGAGCCAACTCTCCCTGTTTATCGTGAGGAACCAAGGAGGAGACCAGAACCAGAGCCGGTGTTGGAGGTGAGCGAAGCAGAGACTGTGAAGGAGTTAATGGGGAAATTGGAGGAGAGAGTAATGAGGGAGTTGCTGTGTTGGTGTTTTAAACATGGAATTCGCCCGACGGAGCGTGTCAGGGATTTGATGGCACCTGGGTCAGCGCTCCATACTCGTCCTGTGGTGCGTGTTAGTCGGCTGGTGAAGTTGGTGCCAGCCTCACGCACCAGGCCTCCTGTGCACATCCATAGCCTTGCACGTCCTGTGCCAGCACTGCTCTCAAGATCTCCAGTACGCCTTCACGGTCTAGCCCATCCTATGCCACCTCCACACACCAGCCCTCCGGTGGCAGCTCCCCGCACCAGGCTTCCTGTGCGTGTCCTCGGCCCAATACCACCAGTGCCAGCACCACGCATCAGGTCTACAGTGCGCCCCGCCTGTTCAGCGCTGCCCGAGCCTTCCTCCTCTCCTGCGCTGCCGGAGCCTCCCGCCTGTTCAGCGCTGCCGGAGACTTTCTCCTCTCCTGCGCTGCCGGAGTCTCCCGCTTGTTCAGCGCTGCCGGAGCCTTTCTCCTCTCCTGCGCTGCCGGAGTCTCCCGCTTGTTCAGCGCTGCCGGAGCCTTTCTCCTCTCCTGCACTGCCGGAGTCTCCCGCCTGTTCAGCGCTGCAGGAGCCTTTCTCCTCTCCTGCGCTGCCGGAGTCTCCCGCCTGTTCAGGGCAGCCAGAGCCTTCCTCCTCTACAGCGCTGCTGGAGTCTCCCGCCTGTTCAGCGCTGCCAGAGCCTTCCTCCTATACAGCGCTGCTGGAGTCTCCTGCCTGTTCAGTGCAGCCAGAGCTGCCAGCCTGCATGGAGCAGCCAGAGCTGCCAGTCTGCATGGAGCAGCCAGAGCTGCCAGCCTGCATGGAGCAGCCAGAGCTGCCAGTCTGCATGAAACAGCCAGAGCTGCCAGTCTGCATGGAGCAGCCAGAGCTGTCAGTCTGCAAGGAGCTGCCAGTCTGCAAGGAGCTGCCAGTCTGCAAGGAGCTGCCAGTCTGCACGGAGCTGCCAGTCTGCACGGGGCCGCCAGAGCTACCAGTCTGTAAGAAGCCGCCAGAGCTGTCAGCCTACATGGAGCAGCCAGAGCCACCAGTCAGCGTGGAGCAGCCAGAGCCGCCAGTCAGCGTGGAGCAGCCAGATCCATCAGTCTGCCAGGATCCGCCAGTCAGCCAGACTCTTCCAGATCTGCCAGTCAGCCAGACTCTTCCAGATCCGCCAGTCAGCCAGACTCTTCCAGATCCGCCAGTCAGCCAGACTCTTCCAGATCTGTCAGTCAGCCAGACTCTTCCAGATCTGCCAGTCGGCCAGAATCTGCCAGTCGGCCAGGATCTGCCAGTCAGCCAGGATCCGCCAGTCAGCCAGGATCTGCCAGATCTGCCAGTCAGCCAGACTCTGCCAGTCGGCCAGGATCTGCCAGTCAGCCAGGATCCGCCAGTCAGCCAGGATCTGCCAGATCTGCCAGTCAGCCAGACTCTTCCAGATCTGCCAGTCAGCCAGACTCTTCCAGATCTGCCAGTCAACCAGACTCTTCCAGATCTGCCAGTCAACCAGACTCTTCCAGATCCGCCAGTCAACCAGACTCTTCCAGATCCGCCTGTCAACCAGACTCTTCCAGATCCGCAGTCAACCAGACTCTTCCAGATCCGCCAGTCCACCAGGCTCTTCCAGATCCGCCAGTCAGCCGGGATCTGCCAGAACTGCCAGTCGGCCAGGATCTGCCAGTCGGCCAGGATCTGCCAGTCGGCCAGGATCCGCCAGTCAGCCAGGATCCGCCAGCCAGCCAGGATCCGCCAGCCAGCCAGGATCTGCCAGTCAGCCAGAATCTGCCGAAACCACCAGCCAGCCAGGATCTGGTAGATCCATCAACCTGCCTGAGCTTCCTCTCACTCCTGAGCTTCCTCTCACTCCTGAGCTTCCTCTCACTCCTGAGCTTCCCCTCAGTCCCGAGCTTCCCCTCAGTCCCGAGCTGCCCCTCAGTCCCGATCTGCTCCTCAGTCCAGTGGGGTTCTGGGAGAGGACTACTAGGCCATGGTCGGCGGCGAGGGTGGACTATCCAGGGACGCGAGGAGGAGGGACTAAGACATTGATTGAGTGGTGTCCACGTCCCGCGCCGGAGCCGCCACCATGGACAGACGCCCACCCGGACCCTCCCTATTGTTTTGAGGTGCGTCCGGGAGTCTGCACCTTAGGGGGGGGGGGTTCTGTCACGCCCTCGTCGAAGTATTTTGTGTTTATCTTCATTTATTTGGTCAGGCCCTGCTATGCTTTATCTTGGCAAGCTCGCAGTTGCAAACTAGCCTACCTGGTCAAATAAAGGTGAAATAAAATAAAAAATGAAATACAGCGACTGCAATTAGAAGGCATCATGTTAATGTTACTACTTAGCTTCGGCTGTTGGAGGTCCTGATGAACCATGTCCAGATGAAACGTCCGGAGAGGAAAAGTTGAATGGAAAACAAAAAGTTGAGAGAGGGAAAAAACTAAAAATATAAACGGTAATTAAAAAGTAAAAACAGTCAAGTTGTCAGGTAGCAAAGTAAGGTTGGCAACAAAATGCACAGCAACACGTAAACAAGTCTGCAAGTTTCGACAGTGACACCTGGAGGGGGTGTAAGTAAGAGGATAAATTAGGAGGACGGGTAGGGTATACAGAAGGAGGATAGAGGTAGGGGATATCGTAGTAGGATAGGGACAAGGATATAGTAGGAGGATAGGGGTAGAGAATATAGTAGGAGGATATGGGTAGAGGATGAAGTAGGAACATAGTGGCAGAGGATATAGTAGGAGGATAGGGGTAGAGGATGTAGGAGGATAGGGGTAGGTGATATGGTGTGAGAATAGGGGTAGAGGAAATAGTTGGAAGATGTGGTAGAGGATATAGTAGGATGATAGGGGTAGAGGACATAGTAGGATGATAGGGGTAGAGGATATAGTAGGAGGATAGGGGTAGAGGATGTAGTAGGAGGATAGGGGTAGAGGATGTAGGAGGATAGGGGTAGAGGATATAGTAGGAGGATAGGGGTAGAGGATATAGTAGGAGGATAGGGGTAGGTGATATGGTGTGAGAATAGGGGTAGAGGAAATAGTAGGAGGATAGGGGTAGAGGATATAGTAGGAGGATAGGGGTAGAGGAAATAGTAGGAGGATAGGGGTAGAGGATGTAGTAGGAGGATAGGGGTAGAGGATGTAGGAGGATAGGGGTAGAGGATATAGTAGGAGGATAGGGGTAGAGGATATAGTAGGAGGATAGGGGTAGAGGATATAGTAGGAGGATAGGGGTAGAGGATATAGTAGGATGATAGGGGTAGAGGATATAGTAGGATGATAGGGGTAGAGGATATAGTAGGATGATAGGGGTAGAGGATATAGTAGGATGATAGGGGTAGATGATATAGTAGGAGGATAGGGGTAGAGGATATAGTAGGAGGATACGGGTGGAGGATATAGTAGGAGGATAAGGGTGGATGATATAGTAGGAGGATAGGGGTAGAGGATATAGTAGGAGGATAGGGGTAGAGGATATAGTAGGATAAGGGTGGAGGATATAGTAGAAGGATAGGAGTTGAGGATATAGTAGGAGGATAAGGGTGGAGGATATAGTAGGAGGATACGGGTGGAGGATATAGTAGGAGGATAAGGGTGGAGGATATAGTAGGAGGATAGGAGTTGAGGATATAGTAGGAGGATAAGGGTGGAGGTTATAGTAGGATGATAGGGGTAGAGGATATAGTAGGAGGATAGGGGTAGAGGATGTAGTAGGAGGATAGGGGATAGGGGTAGAGGATAGGGGTAGAGGATATAGTAGGAGGATAGGGGTAGGTGATATGGTGTGAGAATAGGGGTAGAGGAAATAGTAGGAGGATAGGGGTAGAGGATGTAGTAGGAGGATAGGGGTAGAGGATATAGTAGGAGGATAGGGGTAGAGGATATAGTAGGAGGATAGGGGTAGGTGATATGGTGTGAGAATAGGGGTAGAGGAAATAGTAGGAGGATAGGGGTAGAGGATGTAGTAGGAGGATAGGGGTAGAGGATGTAGGAGGATAGGGGTAGGTGATATGGTGTGAGAATAGGGGTAGAGGAAATAGTTGGAAGATGTGGTAGATGATATAGTAGGATGATAGGGGTAGAGGATATAGTAGGATGATAGGGGTAGAGGATATAGTAGGATGATAGGGGTAGAGGATATAGTAGGATGATAGGGGTAGAGGATATAGTAGGATGATAGGGGTAGATGATATAGTAGGAGGATAGGGGTAGAGGATACGGGTGGAGGATATAGTAGGAGGATAAGGGTGGAGGATATAGTAGGAGGATAGGGGTAGAAGATATAGTAGGAGGATAGGGGTTGAGGATATAGTAGGAGGATAAGGGTGGAGGATATAGTAGGAGGATAAGGGTTGAGGATATAGTAGGAGGATAGGTATAGGGGATATGGTAGGAGGATAAGGGTTGAGGATATAGTAGGAGGATAGGGGTAGAGGATATAGTAGGAGGATAGGGGTTGAGGATATAGTAGGAGTATAGGGGTTGAGGATATAGTAGGAGGATAAGGGTTGAGGATATAGTAGGAGGATAGGTATAGGGGATATGGTAGGAGGATAGGGGTAGATGATATAGTAGGAGGATAGGGGTTGAGGATATAGTAGGAGTATAGGGGTTGAGGATATAGTAGGAGGATAAGGGTTGAGGATATAGTAGGAGGATAGGTATAGGGGATATGGTAGGAGGATAAGGGTTGAGGATATAGTAGGAGGATAGGGGTAGAGGATATAGTAGGAGGATAGGGGTTGAGGATATAGTAGGAGGATAAGGGTGGAGGATATAGTAGGAGGATAAGGGTGGAGGATATAGTAGGAGGATAGGGGTAGAGGATATAGTAGGAGGATAGGGGTTGAGGATATAGTAGGAGGATAGGGGTTGAGGATATAGTAGGAGGATAGGGGTTGAGGATAGAGTAGGAGGATAGGGGTAGAGGATATAGTAGGAGGATAAGGGTTGAGGATATAGTAGGAGGATAGGGTAGAGGATATAGTAGGAGGATAGGGGTTGAGGATATAGTAGGAGGATAAGGGTGGAGGATATAGTAGGAGGATAAGGGGTTGAGGATATAGTAGGAGGATAAGGGTGGAGGATATAGTAGGAGGATAGGGGTAGAGGATATAGTAGGAGGATAGGGGTTGAGGATATAGTAGGATGATAGGGGTAGATGATATTGTAGGAGGATATAGTAGGAGGATATAGTAGGAGGATAGGGGTAGAGGATATAGTAGGAGAATATGGGTTGAGGATATAGTAGGAGGATAAGGGTGGAGGATATAGTAGGAGGATAAGGGTTGAGGATATAGTAGGATGATAGGGGTAGAGGATATAGTAGGATGATAGGGGTAGAGGATATAGTAGGATGATAGGGGTAGAGGATATAGTAGGATGATAGGGGTAGAGGATATAGTAGGATGATAGGGGTAGATGATATAGTAGGAGGATAGGGGTAGAGGATATAGTAGGAGGATAGGGGTAGAGGATATAGTAGGAGGATAAGGGTGGAGGATATAGTAGGATGATAGGGGTAGATGATATAGTAGGAGGATAGGGGTAGAGGATATAGTAGGAGGATAGGGGTAGAGGATATAGTAGGAGGATAGGGGTAGAGGATATAGTAGGAGGATAGGGGTTGAGGATATAGTAGGAGGATAGGGGTAGAGGATATAGTAGGAGGATAGGGGTAGAGGATATAGTAGGAGGATAGGGGTAGATGATATAGTAGGAGGATAGGGGTAGAGGATATAGTAGGAGGATAGGGGTTGAGGATATAGTAGGAGGATAGGGGTAGAGGATATAGTAGGAGGATAGGGGTAGAGGATATAGTAGGAGGATAGGGGTAGAGGATATAGTAGGATGATAGGGGTAGAGGATATAGTAGGATGATAGGGGTAGATGATATAGTAGGAGGATAGGGGGTAGAGGATATAGTAGGAGGATAGGGGTAGAGGATATAGTAGGAGGATAGGGGTAGAGGATATAGTAGGAGGATAGAGGTTGAGGATATAGTAGGGGATAAGGTGGAGGATATAGTAGGAGGATAAGGGTTGAGGATATAGTAGGAGGATAGCGGTAGAGGATATAGTAGGAGGATAGGGGTTGAGGATATAGTAGGAGGATAAGGGTTGAGGATATAGTAGGAGGATAGGGGTAGAGGATATAGTAGGAGGATAGGGGTTGAGGATATAGTAGGAGGATAGGGGTAGAGGATATAGTAGGAGGATAGGGGTTGAGGATATAGTAGGAGGATAGGGGTTGAGGATATAGTAGGAGGATAAGGGTTGAGGATGATATAGTAGGAGGATAAGGGTGGAGGATATAGTAGGAGGATAGGGGTAGAGGATATAGTAGGAGGATAGGGGTTGAGGATATAGTAGGAGGATAAGGGTGGGTTAGGAGGATATAGTAGGAGAGGATATAGTAGGAGGGATATAGGGGATATGGTAGGAGGATAAGGGTTGAGGATATAGTAGGAGGATAGGGGTAGAGGATATAGTAGGAGGATAGGGGTTGAGGATATAGTAGGAGTATAGGGGTTGAGGATATAGTAGGAGGATAAGGGTTGAGGATATAGTAGGAGGATAGGTATAGGGGATATGGTAGGAGGATAGGGGTAGATGATATAGTAGGAGGATAGGGGTTGAGGATATAGTAGGAGTATAGGGGTTGAGGATATAGTAGGAGGATAAGGGTTGAGGATATAGTAGGAGGATAGGTATAGGGGATATGGTAGGAGGATAAGGGTTGAGGATATAGTAGGAGGATAGGGGTAGAGGATATAGTAGGAGGATAGGGGTTGAGGATATAGTAGGAGGATAAGGGTGGAGGATATAGTAGGAGGATAGTAGGAGGATAGGGAGGATATAGTAGGAGGATAGGGGTAGAGGATATAGTAGGAGGATAGGGGTTGAGGATATAGTAGGAGGATAGGGGTTGAGGATATAGTAGGAGGATAGGGGTTGAGGATAGAGTAGGAGGATAGGGGTAGAGGATATAGTAGGAGGATAAGGGTTGAGGATATAGTAGGAGGATAGGGGTAGAGGATATAGTAGGAGGATAGGGGTTGAGGATATAGTAGGAGGATAAGGGTGGAGGATATAGTAGGAGGATAAGGGTTGAGGATATAGTAGGAGGATAAGGGTGGAGGATATAGTAGGAGGATAGGGGTAGAGGATATAGTAGGAGGATAGGGGTTGAGGATATAGTAGGATGATAGGGTAGATGATATTGTAGGAGGATATAGTAGGAGGATATAGTAGGAGGATAGGGTAGAGGATATAGTAGGAGAATATGGGTTGAGGATATAGTAGGAGGATAAGGGTGGAGGATATAGTAGGAGGATAAGGGTTGAGGATATAGTAGGAGGATAGGGGTAGAGGATATAGTAGGATGATAGGGGTAGAGGATATAGTAGGATGATAGGGGTAGAGGATATAGTAGGATGATAGGGTAGAGGATATAGTAGGATGATAGGGGTAGAGGATATAGTAGGAGGATAGGGGTAGAGGATATAGTAGGAGGATAGGGTAGAGGATATAGTAGGAGGATAAGGGTGGGATATAGTAGGATGATAGGGGTAGATGATATAGTAGGAGGATAGGGGTAGAGGATATAGTAGGAGGATAGGGGTAGGAGGATATAGTAGGAGGATAGGGTTGAGAGGATATAGTAGGAGGATAGGGGTTGAGGATATAGTAGGAGGATAGGGTAGAGGATATAGTAGGAGGATAGGGGTAGAGGATATAGTAGGAGGATAGGGGTAGATGATATAGTAGGAGGATAGGGGTAGAGGATATAGTAGGAGGATAGGGTTGAGGATATAGTAGGAGGATAAGGGTAGAGGATATAGTAGGAGGATAGGGGTAGAGGATATAGTAGGAGGATAGGGGTAGAGGATATAGTAGGATGATAGGGGTAGAGGATATAGTAGGATGATAGGGGTAGATGATATAGTAGGAGGATAGGGGTAGAGGATATAGTAGGAGGATAGGGTTGAGGATATAGTAGGAGGATAGGGGTAGAGGATATAGTAGGAGGATAGAGGTTGAGGATATAGTAGGAGGATAGGGGTAGAGGATATAGTAGGAGGATAAGGGTTGAGGATATAGTAGGAGGATAGGGGTTGAGGATATAGTAGGAGGATAGGGGTTGAGGATATAGTAGGAGGATAAGGGTTGAGGATATAGTAGGAGGATAGGGGTAGAGGATATAGTAGGAGGATAGGGGTTGAGGATATAGTAGGAGGATAGGGGTAGAGGATATAGTAGGAGGATAGGGAGGATATAGTAGGAGGATAAGGGTGGATGATATAGTAGGAGGATAAAGGTTGAGGATATAGTAGGAGGATAGGGGTAGGTTGATATAGTAGGAGGATAAAGGGTTGAGGATATAGTAGGAGGATAAGGGTTGAGGATATAGTAGGAGGATAGGTATAGGGGATATAGTAGGAGGATAGGGTAGATGATATAGTAGGAGGATAGGGGTTGAGGATATAGTAGGAGTATAGGGTTTGAGGATATAGTAGGAGGATAAGGGTTGAGGATATAGTAGGAGGATAGGTATAGGGGATATGGTAGGAGGATAAGGGTTGAGGATATAGTAGGAGGATAGGGGTAGAGGATATAGTAGGAGGATAGGGGTTGAGGATATAGTAGGGGATAAGGTGGAGGATATAGTAGGAGGATAAGGGTTGAGGATATAGTAGGAGGATAAGGGTGAAGGATATAGTAGGAGGATAAGGGTTGAGGATATAGTAGGAGGATAGGGGTAGAGGATATAGTAGGAGGATAGGGGTTGAGGATATAGTAGGAGGATAGGGGTTGAGGATAGAGTAGGAGGATAGGGGTAGAGGATATAGTAGGAGGATAAGGGTTGAGGATATAGTAGGAGGATAGGGGTAGAGGATATAGTAGGAGGATAGGGGTTGAGGATATAGTAGGAGGATAAGGGTGGAGGATATAGTAGGAGGATAGGGGTTGAGGATATAGTAGGAGGATAAGGGTGGAGGATATAGTAGGAGGATAGGGGTAGAGGATATAGTAGGAGGATAGGGGTTGAGGATATAGTAGGATGATAGGGGTAGATGATATAGTAGGAGGATATAGTAGGAGGATATAGTAGGAGGATAGGGGTAGAGGATATAGTAGGAGAATATGGGTTGAGGATATAGTAGGAGGATAAGGGTGGAGGATATAGTAGGAGGATAAGGGTTGAGGATATAGTAGGATGATAGGGGTAGAGGATATAGTAGGATGATAGGGGTAGAGGATATAGTAGGATGATAGGGGTAGAGGATAGTAGGATGATAGGGTAGAGGATATAGTAGGATGATAGGGGTAGATGATATAGTAGGAGGATAGGGGTAGAGGATATAGTAGGAGGATAGGGGTAGAGGATATAGTAGGAGGATAGGGTTGGAGGATATAGTAGGAGGATAGGGTAGAGGATATAGTAGGAGGATAGGGAGAGGATATAGTAGGAGGATAGGGTAGAGGGATATAGTAGGAGGATAGGGGTTGAGGATATAGTAGGAGGATAGGGGTAGAGGATATAGTAGGAGGATAGGGTAGAGGATATAGTAGGAGGATAGGGGTAGAGGATATAGTAGGAGGATAGGGGTAGAGGATATAGTAGGAGGATAGGGGTTGAGGATATAGTAGGAGGATAGGGGTAGAGGATATAGTAGGAGGATAGGGGTAGAGGATATAGTAGGAGGATAGGGGTAGAGGATATAGTAGGATGATAGGGGTAGAGGATATAGTAGGATGATAGGGGTAGAGGATATAGTAGGAGGATAGGGGTGAGGATATAGTAGGAGGATAGGGGTAGAGGATATAGTAGGAGGATAGGGGTAGAGGATATAGTAGGAGGATAGGGGTTGAGGATATAGTAGGAGGATAAGGGTGGAGGATATAGTAGGAGGATAAGGGTTGAGGATATAGTAGGAGGATAGCGGTAGAGGATATAGTAGGAGGATAGGGGTTGAGGATATAGTAGGAGGATAAGGGTTGAGGATATAGTAGGAGGATAGGGGTAGAGGATATAGTAGGAGGATAGGGGTTGAGGATATAGTAGGAGGATAGGGGTAGAGGATATAGTAGGAGGATAGGGGTTGAGGATATAGTAGGAGGATAAGGGTGGATGATATAGTAGGAGGATAAGGGTTGAGGATATAGTAGGAGGATAGGGGTAGAGGATATAGTAGGAGGATAAGGGTTGAGGATATAGTAGGAGGATAAGGGTTGAGGATATAGTAGGAGGATAGGTATAGGGATATGGTAGGAGGATAGGATGATATAGTAGGAGGATAGGGGTTGAGGATATAGTAGGAGTATAGGGTTTGAGGATATAGTAGGAGGATAGGGGTTGAGGATATAGTAGGAGGATAGGTATAGGGGATATGGTAGGAGGATAAGGGTTGAGGATATAGTAGGAGGATAGGGTAGGGATATAGTAGGAGGATAGGGGTTGAGGATATAGTAGGGGATAAGGGTTGGAGGATATAGTAGGAGGATAAGGGTTGAGGATATAGTAGGAGGATAAGGGTGAAGGATATAGTAGGAGGATAAGGGTTGAGGATATAGTAGGAGGATAGGGGTAGAGGATATAGTAGGAGGATAGGGGTTGAGGATATAGTAGGAGGATAGGGGTTGAGGATAGAGTAGGAGGATAGGGGTAGAGGATATAGTAGGAGGATAGGGTTGAGGATATAGTAGGAGGATAGGGGTAGAGGATATAGTAGGAGGATAGGGGTTGAGGATATAGTAGGAGGATAAGGGTGGAGGATATAGTAGGAGGATAAGGGTTGAGGATATAGTAGGAGGATAAGGGTGGAGGATATAGTAGGAGGATAGGGGTAGAGGATATAGTAGGAGGATAGGGGTTGAGGATATAGTAGGATGATAGGGGTAGATGATATAGTAGGAGGATATAGTAGGAGGATATAGTAGGAGGATAGGGGTAGAGGATATAGTAGGAGAATATGGGTTGAGGATATAGTAGGAGGATAAGGGTGGAGGATATAGTAGGAGGATAAGGGTTGAGGATATAGTAGGAGGATAGGGGTAGAGGATATAGTAGGAGGATAGGGGTTGAGGATATAGTAGGAGGATAGGGGTTGAGGATAGAGTAGGAGGATAGGGGTAGAGGATATAGTAGGAGGATAAGGGTTGAGGATATAGTAGGAGGATAAGGGTTGAGGATATAGTAGGAGGATAGGTATAGGGGATATGGTAGGAGGATAGGGGTAGATGATATAGTAGGAGGATAGGGGTTGAGGATATAGTAGGAGGATAGGGGTAGAGGATATAGTAGGAGGATAAGGGTTGAGGATATAGTAGGAGGATAAGGGTTGAGGATATAGTAGGAGGATAGGTATAGGGGATATGGTAGGAGGATAGGGGTAGATGATATAGTAGGAGGATAGGGGTTGAGGATATAGTAGGAGTATAGGGTTGAGGATATAGTAGGAGGATAGGTTGAGGATATAGTAGGAGGATAGGTATAGGGGATATAGTAGGAGGATAAGGGTTGAGGATATAGTAGGAGGATAGGGGTAGAGGATATAGTAGGAGGATAGTAGGAGGATATAGTAGGGGATAAGGGTGGAGGATATAGTAGGAGGATAAGGGTTGAGGATATAGTAGGAGGATAAGGGTGAAGGATATAGTAGGAGGATAAGGGTTGAGGATATAGTAGGAGGATAGGGGTAGAGGATATAGTAGGAGGATAGGGGTTGAGGATATAGTAGGAGGATAGGGGTTGAGGATATAGTAGGAGGATAGGGGTAGAGGATATAGTAGGAGGATAAGGGTTGAGGATATAGTAGGAGGATAGGGTAGAGGATATAGTAGGAGGATAGGGGTTGAGGATATAGTAGGAGGATAAGGGTGGAGGATATAGTAGGAGGATAAGGGTTGAGGATATAGTAGGAGGATAAGGGTGGAGGATATAGTAGGAGGATAGGGGTAGAGGATATAGTAGGAGGATAGGGGTTGAGGATATAGTAGGATGATAGGGGTAGAGGATATAGTAGGAGGATATAGTAGGAGGATATAGTAGGAGGATAGGGGTAGAGGATATAGTAGGAGATATGGGTTGAGGATATAGTAGGAGGATAAGGGTGGAGGATATAGTAGGAGGATAGGGGTTGAGGATATAGTAGGAGGATAGGGTGAGGATATAGTAGGAGGATAGGGGTAGGATATAGTAGGAGGATAGGGTTGAGGATATAGTAGGAGGATAGGGGTAGAGGATATAGTAGGAGGATAAGGGTTGAGGATATAGTAGGAGGATAGGGGTAGAGGATATAGTAGGAGGATAGGGGTAGGATATAGTAGGAGGATAAGGGGGAGGATATAGTAGGAGGATAAGGGTTGAGGATATAGTAGGAGGATAAGGGTGGAGGATATAGTAGGAGGATAGGGGTAGAGGATATAGTAGGAGGATAGGGGTTGAGGATATAGTAGGATGATAGGGTAGATGATATTGTAGGAAGGATATAGTAGGAGGATATAGTAGGAGGATAGGGGAGAGGATATAGTAGGAGGATATGGGTTGAGGATATAGTAGGAGGATAAGGGTTGAGGATATAGTAGGAGGATAGGGGTAGAGGATATAGTAGGAGGATAGGGGTAGAGGATATAGTAGGAGGATAGGGTAGAGGATATAGTAGGAGGATAGGGGTAGAGGATATAGTAGGAGGATAGGGGTTGAGGATATAGTAGGAGGATAGGGGTAGAGGATATAGTAGGAGGATAGGGGTAGAGGATATAGTAGGAGGATAGGGTAGATGATATAGTAGGAGGATAGGGGTAGAGGATATAGTAGGAGGATAGGGGTTGAGGATATAGTAGGAGGATAGGGGTAGAGGATATAGTAGGAGGATAGGGGAGAGGATATAGTAGGAGGATAGGGTAGAGGATATAGTAGGATGATAGGGGTAGAGGATATAGTAGGATGATAGGGGTAGAGGATATAGTAGGAGGATAGGGGTAGGATATAGTAGGAGGATAGGGGTAGAGGATATAGTAGGAGGATAGGGTAGAGGATATAGTAGGAGGATAGGGGTTGAGGATATAGTAGGAGGATAAGGGTGGAGGATATAGTAGGAGGATAGGGTTGAGGATATAGTAGGAGGATAGCGGTAGAGGATATAGTAGGAGGATAGGGGTTGAGGATATAGTAGGAGGATAAGGGTTGAGGATATAGTAGGAGGATAGGGGTAGAGGATATAGTAGGAGGATAGGGGTTGAGGATATAGTAGGAGGATAGGGGTAGAGGATATAGTAGGAGGATAGGGTTGAGGATATAGTAGGAGGATAAGGGTGGATGATATAGTAGGAGGATAGGGTTGAGGATATAGTAGGAGGATAGGGGTAGAGGATATAGTAGGAGGATAAGGGTTGAGGATATAGTAGGAGGATAAGGGTTGAGGATATAGTAGGAGGATAGGTATGGGATATAGTAGGAGGATAGGGGTAGAGGATATAGTAGGAGGATAGGGGTTGAGGATATAGTAGGAGGTATAGGGTTTGAGGATATAGTAGGAGGATAAGGGTTGAGGATATAGTAGGAGGATAGGTATAGGGGATATGGTAGGAGGATAGGGTAGAGGATATAGTAGGAGGATAGGGGTAGAGGATATAGTAGGAGGATAGGGGTTGAGGATATAGATAAGGGTGGGATATAGTAGGAGGATAAGGGTTGAGGATATAGTAGGAGGATAGGGGTAGAGGATATAGTAGGAGGATAGGGGTTGAGGATATAGTAGGAGGATAGGGGTAGAGGATATAGTAGGAGGATAGGGGTTGAGGATATAGTAGGAGGATGGGGTAGAGGATATAGTAGGAGGATAGGGGTTGAGGATATAGTAGGAGGATAGGGGGTTGATGATATAGTAGGAGGATAGGGGTAGAGGATATAGTAGGAGGATAGGGGTTGAGGATATAGTAGGAGGATAGGGGTAGAGGATATAGTAGGAGGATAGGGGTTGAGGATATAGTAGGAGGATAGGGGTAGAGGATATAGTAGGAGGATAGGGGTAGAGGATATAGTAGGATGATAGGGGTAGAGGATATAGTAGGAGGATAGGGGTAGATGATATAGTAGGAGGATAGGGGTAGAGGATATAGTAGGAGGATAGGGGTAGAGGATATAGTAGGAGGATAGGGGGTAGAGGATATAGTAGGAGGATAGGGGTTGAGGATATAGTAGGAGGATAAGGGTGGAGGATATAGTAGGAGGATAAGGGGTTGAGGATATAGTAGGAGGAGGGTAGAGGATATAGTAGGAGGATAGGGGTTGAGGATATAGTAGGAGGATAGGGGTTGAGGATATAGTAGGAGGATAGGGGTAGAGGATATAGTAGGAGGATAAGGGTTGAGGATATAGTAGGAGGATAGGGGTAGAGGATATAGTAGGAGGATAGGGGTTGAGGATATAGTAGGAGGATAAGGGTGGATGATATAGTAGGAGGATAAGGGTTGAGGATATAGTAGGAGGATAGGGGTAGAGGATATAGTAGGAGGATAAGGGTTGAGGATATAGTAGGAGGATAAGGGTTGAGGATATAGTAGGAGGATAGGTATAGGGGATATGGTAGGAGGATAGGGGTAGATGATATAGTAGGAGGATAGGGGTTGAGGATATAGTAGGAGTATAGGGTTTGAGGATATAGTAGGAGGATAAGGGTTGAGGATATAGTAGGAGGATAGGTATAGGGGATATGGTAGGAGGATAAGGGTTGAGGATATAGTAGGAGGATAGGGGTAGAGGATATAGTAGGAGGATAGGGGTTGAGGATATAGTAGGGGGATAAGGGTGGAGGATATAGTAGGAGGATAGGGTTGAGGATATAGTAGGAGGATAAGGGTGAAGGATATAGTAGGAGGATAAGGGTTGAGGATATAGTAGGAGGATAGGGGTAGAGGATATAGTAGGAGGATAGGGGTTGAGGATATAGTAGGAGGATAGGGTTGAGGATAGAGTAGGAGGATAGGGGTAGAGGATATAGTAGGAGGATAAGGGTTGAGGATATAGTAGGAGGATAGGGGTAGAGGATATAGTAGGAGGATAGGGGTTGAGGATATAGTAGGAGGATAAGGGTGGAGGATATAGTAGGAGGATAGGGTTGAGGATATAGTAGGAGGATAAGGGTGGAGGATATAGTAGGAGGATAGGGGTAGAGGATATAGTAGGAGGATAGGGGTTGAGGATATAGTAGGATGATAGGGGTAGATGATATAGTAGGAGGATATAGTAGGAGGATATAGTAGGAGGATAGGGGTAGAGGATATAGTAGGAGGATAGGGGTTGAGGATATAGTAGGAGGATAAGGGTGGAGGATATAGTAGGAGGATAGGGGTAGAGGATATAGTAGGAGGATAGGGGTTGAGGATATAGTAGGATGATAGGGGTAGATGATATTGTAGGAGGATATAGTAGGAGGATATAGTAGGAGGATAGGGGTAGAGGATATAGTAGGAGAATATGGGTTGAGGATATAGTAGGAGGATAAGGGTGGAGGATATAGTAGGAGGATAAGGGTTGAGGATATAGTAGGATGATAGGGGTAGAGGATATAGTAGGATGATAGGGGTGAGGATATAGTAGGAGGATAGGGGTAGAGGATATATAGGATGATAGGGGTAGAGGATATAGTAGGATGATAGGGGTAGATGATATAGTAGGAGGATAGGGGTAGAGGATATAGTAGGAGGATAGGGGTAGAGGATATAGTAGGAGGATAAGGGTGGAGGATATAGTAGGATGATAGGGGTAGATGATATAGTAGGAGGATAGGGGTAGAGGATATAGTAGGAGGATAGGGTAGAGGATATAGTAGGAGGATAGGGGTAGAGGATATAGTAGGAGGATAGGGTTGAGGATATAGTAGGAGGATAGGGGTAGAGGATATAGTAGGAGGATAGGGGTAGAGGATATAGTAGGAGGATAGGGGTATATGATATAGTAGGAGGATAGGGGTAGAGGATATAGTAGGAGGATAGGGGTTGAGGATATAGTAGGAGGATAGGGGTAGAGGATATAGTAGGAGGATAGGGGTAGAGGATATAGTAGGAGGATAGGGGTAGAGGATATAGTAGGATGATAGGGGTAGAGGATATAGTAGGATGATAGGGGTAGAGGATATAGTAGGATGATAGGGGTAGATGATATAGTAGGAGGATAGGGGTAGAGGATATAGTAGGAGGATAGGGGTAGAGGATATAGTAGGAGGATAGGGGTAGAGGATATAGTAGGAGGATAGGGGTTGAGGATATAGTAGGAGGATAAGGGTGGAGGATATAGTAGGAGGATAAGGGTAGAGGATATAGTAGGAGGATAGGGTTGAGGATATAGTAGGAGGATAGGTTTGAGGATATAGTAGGAGGATAAGGGTTGAGGATATAGTAGGAGGATAGGGGTAGAGGATATAGTAGGAGGATAGGGGTTGAGGATATAGTAGGAGGATAGGGGTAGAGGATATAGTAGGAGGATAGGGGTTGAGGATATAGTAGGAGGATAAGGGTGGAGGATATAGTAGGAGGATAAGGGTTGAGGATATAGTAGGAGGATAGGGGTAGAGGATATAGTAGGAGGATAAGGGTTGAGGATATAGTAGGAGGATAAGGGTTGAGGATATAGTAGGAGGATAGGTATAGGGGATATGGTAGGAGGATAGGGGTAGATGATATAGTAGGAGGATAGGGGTTGAGGATATAGTAGGATGATAGGGGTAGAGGATATAGTAGGAGGATAAGGGTTGAGGATATAGTAGGAGGATAGGGGTAGAGGATATAGTAGGAGGATAGGGGTTGAGGATATAGTAGGAGGATAAGGGTGGAGGATATAGTAGGAGGATAAGGGTTGAGGATATAGTAGGAGGATAAGGGTGGAGGATATAGTAGGAGGATAGGGGTAGAGGATATAGTAGGAGGATAGGGGCTGAGGATATAGTAGGATGATAGGGGTAGATGATATAGTAGGAGGATATAGTAGGAGGATATAGTAGGAGGATAGGGGTAGAGGATATAGTAGGAGAATATGGGTTGAGGATATAGTAGGAGGATAAGGGTGGAGGATATAGTAGGAGGATAAGGGTTGAGGATATAGTAGGAGGATAGGGGTAGAGGATATAGTAGGAGGATAAAGGGGATATAGTAGGAGGATAGGGGTAGAGGATATAGTAGGAGGATAGGGGTTGAGGATATAGTAGGAGGATAGGGGTAGAGGATATAGTAGGAGGATAGGGGTAGAGGATATAGTAGGAGGATAGGGGTAGATGATATAGTAGGAGGATAGGGGTAGAGGATATAGTAGGAGGATAGGGGTTGAGGATATAGTAGGAGGATAGGGGTAGAGGATATAGTAGGAGGATAGGGGTTGAGGATATAGTAGGAGGATAGGGGTAGAGGATATAGTAGGATGATAGGGGTAGAGGATATAGTAGGATGATAGGGGTAGAGGATATAGTAGGATGATAGGGGTAGATGATATAGTAGGAGGATAGGGGTAGAGGATATAGTAGGAGGATAGGGGTAGAGGATATAGTAGGAGGATAGGGGTAGAGGATATAGTAGGAGGATAGGGGTAGGATATAGTAGGAGGATAAGGGTGGATGATATAGTAGGAGGATAAGGGTTGAGGATATAGTAGGAGGATAGGGGTAGAGGATATAGTAGGAGGATAAGGGTTGAGGATATAGTAGGAGGATAAGGGTTGAGGATATAGTAGGAGGATAGGTATAGGGGATATAGTAGGAGGATAGGGGTAGATGATATAGTAGGAGGATAGGGGTTGAGGATATAGTAGGAGGATAGGGGTTGAGGATATAGTAGGAGGATAAGGGTTGAGGATATAGTAGGAGGATAGGTATAGGGATATAGTAGGAGGATAAGGGTTGAGGATATAGTAGGAGGATAGGGGTGAGGATATAGTAGGAGGATAGGAGGATATAGTAGGGGATAAGGGTGGAGGATATAGTAGGAGGATAAGGGTTGAGGATATAGTAGGAGGATAAGGGTGAAGGATATAGTAGGAGGATAAGGGTTGAGGATATAGTAGGAGGATAGGGGTAGAGGATATAGTAGGAGGATAAGGGGTTGAGGATATAGTAGGAGGATAGGGGTTGAGGATATAGTAGGAGGATAAGGGGTAGAGGATATAGTAGGAGGATAAAGGTTGAGGATATAGTAGGAGGATAGGGGTAGAGGATATAGTAGGAGGATAGGGTTGAGGATATAGTAGGAGGATAAGGGTGGAGGATATAGTAGGAGGATAAGGGTTGAGGATATAGTAGGAGGATAAGGGTGGAGGATATAGTAGGAGGATAGGGGTAGAGGATATAGTAGGAGGATAGGGGTTGAGGGATATAGTAGGATGATAGGGGGTAGATGATATAGTAGGAGGATATAGTAGGAGGATAGGGGTAGAGGATATAGTAGGAGAATATGGGTTGAGGATATAGTAGGAGGATAAGGGTGGAGGATATAGTAGGAGGATAAGGGTTGAGGATATAGTAGGAGGATAAGGGTAGAGGATATAGTAGGAGGATAGGGGTTGAGGATATAGTAGGAGGATAGGGGTTGAGGATAGAGTAGGAGGATAGGGGTAGGATATAGTAGGAGGATAAGGGTTGAGGATATAGTAGGAGGATAGGGGTAGAGGATATAGTAGGAGGATAGGGGTTGAGGATATAGTAGGAGGATAAGGGTGGAGGATATAGTAGGAGGATAAGGGTTGAGGATATAGTAGGAGGATAAGGGTGGAGGATATAGTAGGAGGATAGGGGTAGAGGATATAGTAGGAGGATAGGGGTTGAGGATATAGTAGGATGATAGGGGTAGATGATATTGTAGGAGGATATAGTAGGAGGATATAGTAGGAGGATAGGGGTAGAGGATATAGTAGGAGAATATGGGTTGAGGATATAGTAGGAGGATAAGGGTGGAGGATATAGTAGGAGGATAAGGGTTGAGGATATAGTAGGATGATAGGGGTAGAGGATATAGTAGGATGATAGGGGTAGAGGATATAGTAGGATGATAGGGGTAGAGGATATAGTAGGATGATAGGGGTAGATGATATAGTAGGAGGATAGGGGTAGAGGATATAGTAGGAGGATAGGGGTAGAGGATATAGTAGGAGGATAAGGGTGGAGGATATAGTAGGATGATAGGGGTAGATGATATAGTAGGAGGATAGGGGTAGAGGATATAGTAGGAGGATAGGGGTAGAGGATATAGTAGGAGGATAGGGGTAGAGGATATAGTAGGAGGATAGGGTTGAGGATATAGTAGGAGGATAGGGGTAGAGGATATAGTAGGAGGATAGGGGTAGAGGATATAGTAGGAGGATAGGGGTATATGATATAGTAGGAGGATAGGAGTAGAGGATATAGTAGGAGGATAGGGGTTGAGGATATAGTAGGAGGATAGGGGTAGAGGATATAGTAGGAGGATAGGGGTAGAGGATATAGTAGGAGGATAGGGTAGAGGATATAGTAGGATGATAGGGTAGAGGATATAGTAGGATGATAGGGGTAGAGGATATAGTAGGATGATAGGGGTAGATGATATAGTAGGAGGATAGGGGTAGAGGATATAGTAGGAGGATAGGGGTAGAGGATATAGTAGGAGGATAGGGGTAGAGGATATAGTAGGAGGATAGGGTTGAGGATATAGTAGGAGGATAAGGGTGGAGGATATAGTAGGAGGATAAGGGTTGAGGATATAGTAGGAGGATAGCGGTAGAGGATATAGTAGGAGGATAGGGGTTGAGGATATAGTAGGAGGATAAGGGTTGAGGATATAGTAGGAGGATAGGGGTAGAGGATATAGTAGGAGGATAGGGGTTGAGGATATAGTAGGAGGATAGGGGTAGAGGATATAGTAGGAGGATAAGGGTTGAGGATATAGTAGGAGGATAAGGGTTGAGGATATAGTAGGAGGATAGGTATAGGGGATATGGTAGGAGGATAGGGGTAGATGATATAGTAGGAGGATAGGGGTTGAGGATATAGTAGGAGTATAGGGTTTGAGGATATAGTAGGAGGATAAGGGTTGAGGATATAGTAGGAGGATAGGTATAGAGGGATATGGTAGGAGGATAAGGGTTGAGGATATAGTAGGAGGATAGGGGTAGAGGATATAGTAGGAGGATAGGGGTTGAGGGATATAGTAGGGGATAAGGGTGGAGGATATAGTAGGAGGATAAGGGTTGAGGATATAGTAGGAGGATAAGGGTGAAGGATATAGTAGGAGGATAAGGGTTGAGGATATAGTAGGAGGATAGGGGTAGAGGATATAGTAGGAGGATAGGGGTTGAGGATATAGTAGGAGGATAGGGGTTGAGGATAAGTAGGAGGATAGGGGTAGAGGATATAGTAGGAGGATAAGGGTTGAGGATATAGTAGGAGGATAGGGGTAGAGGATATAGTAGGAGGATAGGGGTTGAGGATATAGTAGGAGGATAAGGGTGGAGGATATAGTAGGAGGATAAGGGTTGAGGATATAGTAGGAGGATAAGGGTGGAGGATATAGTAGGAGGATAGGGGTAGAGGATATAGTAGGAGGATAGGGGTTGAGGATATAGTAGGATGATAGGGGTAGATGATATAGTAGGAGGATATAGTAGGAGGATATAGTAGGAGGATAGTGGTAGAGGATATAGTAGGAGAATATGGGTTGAGGATATAGTAGGAGGATAAGGGTGGAGGATATAGTAGGAGGATAAGGGTTGAGGATATAGTAGGAGGATAGGGGTAGAGGATATAGTAGGAGGATAGGGGTTGAGGATATAGTAGGAGGATAAGGGTGGAGGATATAGTAGGATGATAGGGGTAGAGGATATAGTAGGATGATAGGGGTAGAGGATATAGTAGGATGATAGGGGTAGAGGATATAGTAGGAGGATAGGGGTAGAGGATATAGTAGGAGGATAGGGTAGAGGATATAGTAGGAGGATAGGGGTAGAGGATATAGTAGGAGGATAGGGGTAGAGGATATAGTAGGAGGATAGGGGTAGAGGATATAGTAGGAGGATAAGGGTGGAGGATATAGTAGGATGATAGGGGTAGAGGATATAGTAAGGGGATAGGGGTAGAGGATATAGTAGGAGGATAGGGGTAGAGGATATAGTAGGAGGATAAGGGTGGAGAGGATATAGTAGGATGATAGGATAGAGGATATAGTAGGATGATAGGGGTAGAGGATATAGTAGGATGATAGGGATATAGTAGGAGGATATAGTAGGAGGATAAGGGTAGAGGATATAGTAGGAGGATAGGGGTAGAGGATATAGTAGGAGGATAGGGGTAGAGGATATAGTAGGAGGATAGGGGTAGAGGATATAGTAGGAGGATAAGGGTTGAGGATATAGTAGGATGATAGGGGTAGAGGATATGGTAGGATGATAGGGGTAGAGGATATAGTAGGATGATAGGGGTAGAGGATATAGTAGGATGATAGGGGTAGAGGATATAGTAGGAGGATAGGGTAGAGGATATAGTAGGAGGATAGGGGTGGAGGATATAGTAGGAGGATAGGGGTAGAGGATATAGTAGGAGGATAGGGGTAGAGGATATAGTAGGATGATAGGGTTGAGGATATAGTAGGAGGATAGGGGTAGAGGATATAGTAGGAGGATAGGGGTAGAGGATATAGTAGGAGGATAAGGGTGGAGGATATAGTAGGATGATAGGGGTAGAGGATATAGTAGGAGGATAGGGGTAGATGATATAGTAGGAGGATATAGTAGGAGGATATAGTAGGAGGATAGGGGTTGAGGATATAGTAGGAGAATAGGGTTGAGGATATAGTAGGAGGATAAGGGTGGAGGATATAGTAGGAGGATAGGGGTAGAGGATATAGTAGGATGATAGGGGTAGATGATATAGTAGGATGATAGGGGTAGAGGATATAGTAGGATGATAGGGTTAGAGGATATAGTAGGAGGATAGGGTAGAGGATATAGTAGGAGGATAGGAGTTGAGGATATAGTAGGAGGAAAAGGGTGGAGGATATAGTAGGAGGATAAGGGTTGAGGATATAGTAGGAGGATAGGGGTAGAGGATATAGTAGGAGGAAATGGGTTGAGGATATAGTAGGAGGATAGGGTGGAGGATATAGTAGGAGGATAGGGTTGAGGATATAGTAGGAGGATAGGGGTGGAGGATATAGTAGGAGGATATAGTAGGATGATAGTAGGTAGGATAGGGATGATAGGTAGAGGATATAGTAGGATGATAGGGGTAGATGATATAGTAGGAGGATAGGGTTGAGGATATAGTAGGATGATAGGGGTTGAGGATATAGTAGGAGGATAAGGGGTAGAGGATATAGTAGGAGGATAAGGGGGTAGAGGATATAGTAGGATGATAGGGTAGAGGATATAGTAGGAGATAGGGTAGGGATATAGTAGGAGGATAGGGGTAGAGGATATAGTAGGAGGATAGGGGTAGAGGATATAGTAGGAGGATATAGTAGGATATAGTTGGATATAGTAGGAGGATAGGGGTAGAGGATATAGTAGGATGATAGGGGTAGATGATATAGTAGGAGGATAGGGGTAGAGGATATAGTAGGAGGATAGGGGTTGAGGATATAGTAGGGGGATAAGGGTGGAGGATATAGTAGGAGGATAAGGGTTGAGGATATAGTAGGAGGATAAGGGTGAAGGATATAGTAGGAGGATAAGGGTTGAGGATATAGTAGGAGGATAGGGGTAGAGGATATAGTAGGAGGATAGGGGTTGAGGATATAGTAGGAGGATAGGGGTTGAGGATAGAGTAGGAGGATAGGGGTAGAGGATATAGTAGGAGGATAAGGGTTGAGGATATAGTAGGAGGATAGGGGTAGAGGATATAGTAGGAGGATAGGGGTTGAGGATATAGTAGGAGGATAAGGGTGGAGGATATAGTAGGAGGATAAGGGTTGAGGATATAGTAGGAGGATAAGGGTGGAGGATATAGTAGGAGGATAGGGGTAGAGGATATAGTAGGAGGATAGGGGTTGAGGATATAGTAGGATGATAGGGGTAGATGATATAGTAGGAGGATATAGTAGGAGGATAGGGGTAGAGGATATAGTAGGAGAATATGGGTTGAGGATATAGTAGGAGGATAAGGGTGGAGGATATAGTAGGAGGATAAGGGTTGAGGATATAGTAGGAGGATAGGGGTAGAGGATATAGTAGGAGGATAGGGGTTGAGGATATAGTAGGAGGATAGGGGTTGAGGATAGAGTAGGAGGATAGGGGTAGAGGATATAGTAGGAGGATAAGGGTTGAGGATATAGTAGGAGGATAGGGGTAGAGGATATAGTAGGAGGATAGGGGTTGAGGATATAGTAGGAGGATAAGGGTGGAGGATATAGTAGGAGGATAAGGGTTGAGGATATAGTAGGAGGATAAGGGTGGAGGATATAGTAGGAGGATAGGGGTAGAGGATATAGTAGGAGGATAGGGGTTGAGGATATAGTAGGATGATAGGGGTAGATGATAATGTAGGATAAGGATATAGTAGGAGGATATAGTAGGAGGATAAGGGTAGAGGATATAGTAGGAGAATATGGGTTGAGGATATAGTAGGAGGATAAGGGTGGAGGATATAGTAGGAGGATAAGGGTTGAGGATATAGTAGGATGATAGGGGTTGAGGATATAGTAGGATGATAGGGGTAGAGGATATAGTAGGATGATAGGGGTAGAGGATATAGTAGGATGATAAAGGGGTAGATGATATAGTAGGAGGATAGGGGTAGAGGATATAGTAGGAGGATAGGGGTAGAGGATATAGTAGGAGGATAAGGGTGGAGGATATAGTAGGATGATAAGGGGTAGATGATATAGTAGGAGGATAGGGGTAGAGGATATAGTAGGAGGATAGGGGTAGAGGATATAGTAGGAGGATAGGGGTAGAGGATATAGTAGGAGGATAGGGGTTGAGGATATAGTAGGAGGATAAGGGTAGAGGATATAGTAGGAGGATAGGGTAGAGGATATAGTAGGAGGATAGGGGTATATGATATAGTAGGAGGATAAGGGGTAGAGGATATAGTAGGAGGATAGGGGTTGAGGATATAGTAGGAGGATAGGGTAGAGGATATAGTAGGAGGATAGGGGTAGAGGGATATAGTAGGAGGATAGGGTAGAAAGGGATATAGTAGGATGATAGGGGTAGAGGATATAGTAGGATGATAGGTAGAGGATATAGTAGGATGATAGGGGTAGATGATATAGTAGGAGGATAGGGTTGAGGATATAGTAGGAGGATAGGGGTAGAGGATATAGTAGGAGGATAGGGGTAGAGGATATAGTAGGAGGATAGGGGTTGAGGATATAGTAGGAGGATAAGGGTGGAGGATATAGTAGGAGGATAAGGGTTGAGGATATAGTAGGAGGATAGCGGTAGAGGATATAGTAGGAGGATAGGGGTTGAGGATATAGTAGGAGGATAGGGGGTTGAGGATATAGTAGGAGGATAGGGGGTAGGGATATAGTAGGAGGATAGGGGTGAGGATATAGTAGGAGGATAGGGGTAGAGGATATAGTAGGAGGATAAGGGTTGAGGATATAGTAGGAGGATAAGGGTTGAGGATATAGTAGGAGGATAGGGGTAGAGGATATAGTAGGAGGATAGGGGTAGAGGATATAGTAGGAGGATAGGGGTTGAGGATATAGTAGGAGTATAGGGGTTGAGGATATAGTAGGAGGATAGGGTTGAGGATATAGTAGGAGGATAGGTAAGGAGGATATAGTAGGAGGATAAGGGTTGAGGATATAGTAGGAGGATAGGGGTAGAGGATATAGTAGGAGGATAGGGGTTGAGGATATAGTAGGAGGATAGGGGTGGAGGATATAGTAGGAGGATAAGGGTTGAGGATATAGTAGGAGGATAAGGGTGAGGATATAGTAGGAGGATAAGGGTTGAGGATATAGTAGGAGGATAGGGGTAGAGGATATAGTAGGAGGATAAGGGTTGAGGATATAGTAGGAGGATAGGGGTTGAGGATAAGTAGGAGGATAGGGGTAGAGGATATAGTAGGAGGATAAGGGTTGAGGATATAGTAGGAGGATAGGGGTAGAGGATATAGTAGGAGGATAGGGGTTGAGGATATAGTAGGAGGATAAGGGTGGAGGATATAGTAGGAGGATAAGGGTTGAGGATATAGTAGGAGGAGTGGAGGATATAGTAGGAGGATAGGGGTAGGGATATAGTAGGAGGATAGGGGTTGAGGATATAGTAGGATGATAGGGGTAGATGATATAGTAGGAGGATATAGTAGGAGGATATATAGGAGGATAGGGTAGAGGATATAGTAGGAGAATAGGGGTTGAGGATATAGTAGGAGGATAAGGGTGGAGGATATAGTAGGAGGATAAGGGTTGAGGATATAGTAGGAGGATAGGGGTAGAGGATATAGTAGGAGGATAGGGGTTGAGGATATAGTAGGAGGATAAAGGGTGGAGGATATAGTAGGATGATAGGGGTAGAGGATATAGTAGGATGATAGGGGTAGATGATATAGTAGGAGGATATAGTAGGAGGATAGGGAGGAGGATATAGTAGGAGGATAGGGTAGAGGATATAGTAGGAGGATAGGGGTAGAGGATATAGTAGGAGGATAGGGGTAGAGGATATAGTAGGAGGATAGGGGTGGAGGATATAGTAGGATGATAGGGTAGAGGATATAGTAGGATGATAGGGGTAGAGGATATAGTAGGATATAGGGTGGAGGATATAGTAGGATGATAGGGGTAGAGGATATAGTAGGATGATAGGGGTAGAGGATATAGTAGGATGATAAAGTGGAGGATATAGTAGGATGATAGGGGTAGAGGATATAGTAGGAGGATAGGGGTAGAGGATATAGTAGGATGATAGGGGTAGAGGATATAGTAGGAGGATAGGGGTAGAGGATATAGTAGGAGGATAGGGGTAGAGGATATAGTAGGAGGATAAGGGTGGAGGATATAGTAGGATGATAGGGGTAGAGGATATAGTAGGATGATAGGGGTAGATGATATAGTAGGAGGATATAGTAGGAGGATATAGTAGGAGGATAGGGTAGAGGATATAGTAGGAGAATATGGGTTGAGGATATAGTAGGAGGATAAGGGTGGAGGATATAGTAGGAGGATAGGGGTGAGGATATAGTAGGATGATAGGGGTAGAGGGATATAGTAGGATGATAGGGGTAGAGGATATAGTAGGATGATAAGGGTAGAGGATATAGTAGGAGGATAGGGGTAGAGGATATAGTAGGAGGATAGGAGTTGAGGATATAGTAGGAGGAAAAGGGTGGAGGATATAGTAGGAGGATAAGGGTTGAGGATATAGTAAGAGGATAGGGGTAGAGGATATAGTAGGAGGAAATGGGTTGAGGATATAGTAGGAGGATTAGGGTGGAGGATGTAGTAGGAGGATAGGAGTTGAGGATATAGTAGGAGGATAAGGGTGGAGGATATAGTAGGAGGATATAGTAGGATGATAGGAGTAGAGGATATAGTAGGATGATAAGTAGAGGATATAGTAGGATGATAAGGGGTAGATGATATAGTAGGAGGATAGGGGTTGAGGATATAGTAGGATGATAGGGGTAGAGGATATAGTAGGAGGATAGGGGTAGAGGATATAGTAGGAGGATAGGGGTAGAGGATATAGTAGGATGATAGGGGGTAGAGGATATAGTAGGATGATAGGGGTAGAGGATATAGTAGGAGGATAAGGGTAGAGGATATAGTAGGATGATAGGGGTAGAGGATATAGTAGGAGGATAGGGTAGAGGATATAGTAGGAGGATAGGGGTAGAGGATATAGTAGGAGGATAGGGGGTAGAGGATATAGTAGGATGATAGGGGTAGAGGATATAGTAGGATGATAGGGGTAGAGGATATAGTAGGAGGATAGGGGTAGAGGATATAGTAGGAGGATAGGGGTTGAGGATATAGTAGGAGGATAAGGGTAGAGGATATAGTAGGAGGATAGGGGTTGAGGATATAGTAGGAGGATAAAGGTAGAGGATATAGTAGGAGGATAGGGTTGAGGATATAGTAGGAGGATAGGGGTAGAGGATATAGTAGGAGGATAAGGGTGAGGATATAGTAGGATGATAGGGGTAGAGGATATAGTAGGATGATATGGGTAGAGGATATAGTAGGATGATAGGGGTAGGATATAGTAGGAGGATAAGGGTAGAGGATATAGTAGGAGGATAGGGTTGAGGATATAGTAGGAGGATAGGGGTAGAGGATATAGTAGGAGGATAGGGGTTGAGGATATAGTAGGAGGATAGGGGTAGAGGATATAGTAGGAGGATAGGGGTGGAGGATATAGTAGGAGGATAGGGGTTGAGGATATAGTAGGAGGATAAGGGGTGGAGGATATAGTAGGAGGATAAGGGTTGAGGATATAGTAGGATGATAGGGTAGAGGATATAGTAGGAGGATAGGAGGATATAGTAGGAGGATAGGGGTGGAGGATATAGTAGGATGATAGGGGTGGGGATATAGTAGGATGATAGGGTAGAGGATATAGTAGGAGGATAGGGGTAGAGGATATAGTAGGAGGATAAGGGTTGAGGATATAGTAGGAGGATAAGGGTGGAGGATATAGTAGGAGGATAGGGGTTGAGGATATAGTAGGAGGATAGGGGTAGAGGATATAGTAGGAGGATAGGGGTTGAGGATATAGTAGGAGGATAGGGGTAGATGATATAGTAGGAGGATATAGTAGGAGGATATAGTAGGAGGATAGGGGTTGAGGATATAGTAGGAGGAAATAGGGGTTGAGGATATAGTAGGAGGATAAGGGTGGAGGATATAGTAGGAGGATAAGGGTTGAGGATATAGTAGGAGGATAGGAGGATAGGGTTGGATATAGTAGGAGGATAGGGGTAGAGGATATAGTAGGATGATAGGGGTAGAGGATATAGTAGGATGATAGGGGTAGAGGATATAGTAGGAGGATAGGGGTAGAGGATATAGTAGGGATGATAGGGGTAGATGATATAGTAGGAGAATAGGGGTAGAGGATATAGTAGGAGGATAGGGGTAGAGGATATAGTAGGAGGATAAGGGTGGAGGATATAGTAGGATGATAGGGGTAGATGATATAGTAGGAGGATAGGGTAGAGGATATAGTAGGAGGATAGGGGTAGAGGATATAGTAGGAGGATAGGGTAGAGGATATAGTAGGAGGATAGGGGTTGAGGATATAGTAGGAGGATAGGGGTAGAGGATATAGTAGGAGGATAGGGTGGAGGATATAGTAGGAGGATAGGGTTGATGATATAGTAGGAGGATAAGGGTAGAGGATATAGTAGGAGGATAGGGGTTGAGGATATAGTAGGAGGATAGGGGTTGAGGATATAGTAGGAGGATAGGGGTAGAGGATATAGTAGGAGGATAGGGGTTGAGGATATAGTAGGAGGATAGGGGTGAGGATATAGTAGGAGGATAGGGTAGAGGATATAGTAGGATGATAGGGGTAGAGGATATAGTAGGATGATAGGGTGGAGGATATAGTAGGAGGATAAGGGTAGAGGATATAGTAGGAGGATAGGGGTTGAGGATATAGTAGGAGGATAGGGGTAGAGGATATAGTAGGAGGATAGGGGTAGAGGATATAGTAGGAGGATAGGGTTGAGGATATAGTAGGAGGATAAGGGTGGAGGATATAGTAGGAGGATAAGGGTTGAGGATATAGTAGGAGGATAGGGTGAGGATATAGTAGGAGGATAGGGGTTGAGGATATAGTAGGGAGGATAAGGGTTGAGGATATAGTAGGAGGATAGGGGTAGAGGATATAGTAGGAGGATAGGGGTTGAGGATATAGTAGGAGGATAGGGGTAGAGGATATAGTAGGAGGATATAGGGTTGAGGATTTAGTAGGAGGATAAGGGTGGAGGATATAGTAGGAGGATAAGGGTTGAGGATATAGTAGGAGGATAGGGTAGAGGATATAGTAGGAGGATAAGGGTTGAGGATATAGTAGGAGGATAAGGGTTGAGGATATAGTAGGAGGATAGGGGTATAGGGGATATAGTAGGAGGATAGGGGTAGATGATATAGTAGGAGGATAGGGGTTGAGGATATAGTAGGAGTATAGGGTTTGAGGATATAGTAGGAGGATAAGGGTTGAGGATATAGTAGGAGGATAGGTATAGGGATATGGTAGGAGGATAAGGGTTGAGGATATAGTAGGAGGATAGGGGTAGAGGATATAGTAGGAGGATAGGGGTTGAGGATATAGTAGGGGATAAGGGTGGAGGATATAGTAGGAGGATAAGGGTTGAGGATATAGTAGGAGGATAAGGGTGAAGGATATAGTAGGAGGATAAGGGTTGAGGATATAGTAGGAGGATAGGGGTAGAGGATATAGTAGGAGGATAGGGGTTGAGGATATAGTAGGATGATAGGGAGTAGAGGATATAGTAGGAGGATAAGGGGTAGAGGATATAGCAGGAGGATAGGGGTTGAGGATATAGTAGGATGATAGGGGTAGATGATATAGTAGGAGGATATAGTAGGAGGATATAGTAGGAGGATAGGGGTTGAGGATATAGTAGGAGATAGGGGTTGAGGATATAGTAGGAGGATAAGGGTAGAGGATATAGTAGGAGGATAAAGGGTTGAGGATATAGTAGGAGGATAGGGTAGAGGATATAGTAGGAGGATAGGGGTTGAGGATATAGTAGGAGGATAAGGGTGGAGGATATAGTAGGATGATAGGGGTAGAGGATATAGTAGGAGGATAGGGGTAGAGGATATAGTAGGATGATAGGGGTAGAGGATATAGTAGGATGATAGGGGTAGAGGATATAGTAGGATGATAGGGGTAGAGGATATAGTAGGATGATAGGGGTAGATGATATAGTAGGAGGATAGGGGTAGAGGATATAGTAGGAGGATAGGGGTAGAGGATATAGTAGGAGGATAAGGGTGGAGGATATAGTAGGAGGATGATAGGGGTAGATGATAGTAGGAAGGATAGGGGTAGAGGATATAGTAGGAGGATAGGGGTAGAGGATATAGTAGGAGGATAGGGTGGAGGATATAGTAGGATGATAGGGGTAGAGGATATAGTAGGATGATAGGGGTAGAGGATATAGTAGGAGGATAGGGTTTGAGGATATAGTAGGATGATAGGGGTAGAGGATATAGTAGGATGATAGGGGTAGAGGATATAGTAGGATGATAGGGGTAGAGGATATAGTAGGATGATAGGGGTAGAGGATATAGTAGGATGATAGGGGTAGATGATATAGTAGGAGGATATAGGGAGGATAGGGGCAGAGGATATAGTAGGAGGATAGGGGTAGAGGATATAGTAGGAGGATAGGGGTAGAGGATATAGTAGGAGGATAGGGGTAGAGGATATAGTAGGAGGATAAGTGGAGGATATAGTAGGATGATAGGGTAGAGGATATAGTAGGATGATAGGGGTAGAGGATATAGTAGGATGATAGGGGTAGAGGATATAGTAGGATGATAGGGGTAGAGGATATAGTAGGATGATAGGGGTAGAGGATATAGTAGGATGATAGGGGTAGAGGATATAGTAGGAGGATAGGGGTAGAGGATATAGTAGGAGGATAGGGGTAGAGGATATAGTAGGAGGATAGGGGTAGAGGATATAGTAGGAGGATAGGTAGTTGAGGATATAGTAGGAGGATAGGGGTAGAGGATATAGTAGGAGAATATGGGTTGAGGATATAGTAGGAGGATAAGGGTGGAGGATATAGTAGGAGGATAGGGGTAGAGGATATAGTAGGATGATAGGAGGTAGATGATATAGTAGGATGATAGGGAGTAGAGGATATAGTAGGATGATAGGGTAGAGGATATAGTAGGAGGATAGGGGTAGAGGATATAGTAGGAGGATAGGAGTTGAGGATATAGTAGGAGGATAAGGGTGGAGGATATAGTAGGAGGATAAGGGTTGAGGATATAGTAAGAGGATAGGGTAGAGGATATAGTAGGAGGAAATGGGTTGAGGATATAGTAGGAGGATTAGGGTGGAGGATATAGTAGGAGGATAGGAGTTGAGGATATAGTAGGAGGATAAGGGTGGAGGATATAGTAGGAGGATATAGTAGGATGATAGGGTTGAGGATATAGTAGGATGATAGGGGTAGAGGATATAGTAGGATGATAGGGGTAGATGATATAGTAGGAGGATAGGGGTTGAGGATATAGTAGGATGATAGGGGTAGAGGATATAGTAGGAGGATAGGGGTTGAGGATATAGTAGGAGGATAAGGGGTAGAGGATATAGTAGGAGGATAGGGGTTGAGGATATAGTAGGATGATAGGGTAGAGGATATAGTAGGATGATAAGGGTTGAGGATATAGTAGGATGATAGGGTAGAGGATATAGTAGGAGGATAGGGGTAGAGGATATAGTAGGAGGATAGGGGTAGAGGATATAGTAGGATGATAGGGTAGAGGATATAGTAGGATGATAGGGGTAGAGATATAGTAGGATGATAGGGGAGATGATATAGTAGGAGGATAAGGGTAGAGGATATAGTAGGAGGATAAGGGTAGATGATATAGTAGGAGAATAGGGGTAGAGGATATAGTAGGAGGATAGGGGTTGAGGATATAGTAGGAGGATAAGGGTGGAGGATATAGTAGGAGGATAGGGGTAGAGGATATAGTAGGAGGATAAGGGTAGAGGATATAGTAGGAGGATAGGGGTTGAGGATATAGTAGGAGGATAAAGGGGTAGAGGATATAGTAGGAGGATAAGGGGTTGAGGATATAGTAGGAGGATAGGGGTAGAGGATATAGTAGGAGGATAGGGTAGAGGATATAGTAGGAGGATAGGGGTAGATGATATAGTAGGAGGATAGGGGTAGAGGATATAGTAGGAGGATAGGGGTTGAGGATATAGTAGGAGGATAGGGGTTGAGGATATAGTAGGAGGATAGGGGTAGAGGATATAGTAGGAGGATAGGGGTAGAGGATATAGTAGGAGGATAGGGGTAGAGGATATAGTAGGATGATAGGGTAGAGGATATAGTAGGATGATAGGGTAGAGGATATAGTAGGATGATAGGGGTAGATGATATAGTAGGAGGATAGGGGTAGAGGATATAGTAGGAGGATAGGGGTTGAGGATATAGTAGGAGGATAGGGGTAGAGGATATAGTAGGAGGATAGGGGTAGAGGATATAGTAGGAGGATAGGGGTTGAGGATATAGTAGGAGGATAAGGGTGGAGGATATAGTAGGAGGATAAGGGTTGAGGATATAGTAGGAGGATAGCGGTAGAGGATATAGTAGGAGGATAGGGGTTGAGGATATAGTAGGAGGATAAGGGTTGAGGATATAGTAGGAGGATAGGGGTAGAGGATATAGTAGGAGGATAGGGGTTGAGGATATAGTAGGAGGATAGGGGTAGAGGATATAGTAGGAGGATAGGGGTTGAGGATTTAGTAGGAGGATAAGGGTGGAGGATATAGTAGGAGGATAAGGGTTGAGGATATAGTAGGAGGATAGGGGTAGAGGATATAGTAGGAGGATAAGGGTTGAGGATATAGTAGGAGGATAAGGGTTGAGGATATAGTAGGAGGATAGGTATAGGGGATATGGTAGGAGGATAGGGGTAGATGATATAGTAGGAGGATAGGGGTTGAGGATATAGTAGGAGTATAGGGTTTGAGGATATAGTAGGAGGATAAGGGTTGAGGATATAGTAGGAGGATAGGTATAGGGGATATGGTAGGAGGATAAGGGTTGAGGATATAGTAGGAGGATAGGGGTAGAGGATATAGTAGGAGGATAGGGGTTGAGGATATAGTAGGGGGATAAGGGTGGAGGATATAGTAGGAGGATAAGGGTTGAGGATATAGTAGGAGGATAAGGGTGAAGGATATAGTAGGAGGATAAGGGTTGAGGATATAGTAGGAGGATAGGGGTAGAGGATATAGTAGGAGGATAGGGGTTGAGGATATAGTAGGATGATAGGGGTAGATGATATAGTAGGAGGATAGGGGTAGAGGATATAGTAGGAGGATAGGGGTTGAGGATATAGTAGGATGATAGGGGTAGATGATATAGTAGGAGGATATAGTAGGAGGATATAGTAGGAGGATAGGGGTAGAGGATATAGTAGGAGAATATGGGTTGAGGATATAGTAGGAGGATAAGGGTGGAGGATATAGTAGGAGGATAAGGGTTGAGGATATAGTAAGAGGATAGGGGTAGAGGATATAGTAGGAGGATAGGGGTTGAGGATATAGTAGGAGGATAAGGGTGGAGGATATAGTAGGATGATAGGGGTAGAGGATATAGTAGGATGATAGGGGTAGAGGATATAGTAGGATGATAGGGGTAGAGGATATAGTAGGATGATAGGGGTAGAGGATATAGTAGGATGATAGGGGTAGAGGATATAGTAGGATGATAGGGGTAGATGATATAGTAGGAGGATAGGGGTAGAGGATATAGTAGGAGGATAGGGGTAGAGGATATAGTAGGAGGATAAGGGTGGAGGATATAGTAGGATGATAGGGGTAGATGATATAGTAGGAGGATAGGGGTAGAGGATATAGTAGGAGGATAGGGGTAGAGGATATAGTAGGAGGATAAGGGTGGAGGATATAGTAGGATGATAGGGGTAGAGGATATAGTAGGATGATAGGGGTAGAGGATATAGTAGGAGTATAGGGTTTGAGGATATAGTAGGATGATAGGGGTAGAGGATATAGTAGGATGATAGGGGTAGAGGATATAGTAGGATGATAGGGGTAGAGGATATAGTAGGATGATAGGGGTAGAGGATATAGTAGGATGATAGGGGTAGATGATATAGTAGGAGGATATAGTAGGAGGATAGGGGTAGAGGATATAGTAGGAGGATAGGGGTAGAGGATATAGTAGGAGGATAGGGGTAGAGGATATAGTAGGAGGATAGGGGTAGAGGATATAGTAGGAGGATAAGGGTGGAGGATATAGTAGGATGATAGGGGTAGAGGATATAGTAGGATGATAGGGGTAGAGGATATAGTAGGATGATAGGGGTAGAGGATATAGTAGGATGATAGGGGTAGAGGATATAGTAGGATGATAGGGGTAGAGGATATAGTAGGATGATAGGGGTAGAGGATATAGTAGGAGGATAGGGGTAGAGGATATAGTAGGAGGATAGGGGTAGAGGATATAGTAGGAGGATAGGGGTAGAGGATATAGTAGGAGGATATAGTAGGAGGATATAGTAGGAGGATAGGGGTAGAGGATATAGTAGGAGAATATGGGTTGAGGATATAGTAGGAGGATAAGGGTGGAGGATATAGTAGGAGGATAGGGGTAGAGGATATAGTAGGATGATAGGGGTAGATGATATAGTAGGATGATAGGGGTAGAGGATATAGTAGGATGATAGGGTAGAGGATATAGTAGGAGGATAGGGGTAGAGGATATAGTAGGAGGATAGGAGTTGAGGATATAGTAGGAGGATAAGGGTGGAGGATATAGTAGGAGGATAAGGGTTGAGGATATAGTAAGAGGATAGGGGTAGAGGATATAGTAGGAGGAAATGGGTTGAGGATATAGTAGGAGGATTAGGGTGGAGGATGTAGTAGGAGGATAGGAGTTGAGGATATAGTAGGAGGATAAGGGTGGAGGATATAGTAGGAGGATATAGTAGGATGATAGGGGTAGAGGATATAGTAGGATGATAGGGGTAGAGGATATAGTAGGATGATAGGGGTAGATGATATAGTAGGAGGATAGGGGTTGAGGATATAGTAGGATGATAGGGGTAGAGGATATAGTAGGAGGATAGGGGTAGAGGATATAGTAGGAGGATAGGGGTAGAGGATATAGTAGGATGATAGGGGTAGAGGATATAGTAGGATGATAGGGGTAGAGGATATAGTAGGATGATAGGGGTAGAGGATATAGTAGGAGGATAGGGGTAGAGGATATAGTAGGAGGATAGGGGTAGAGGATATAGTAGGATGATAGGGGTAGAGGATATAGTAGGATGATAGGGGTAGAGGATATAGTAGGATGATAGGGGTAGATGATATAGTAGGAGGATAGGGGTAGAGGATATAGTAGGAGGATAGGGGTTGAGGATATAGTAGGAGGATAGGGGTAGAGGATATAGTAGGAGGATAGGGGTAGAGGATATAGTAGGAGGATAGGGGTAGAGGATATAGTAGGAGGATAAGGGTGGAGGATATAGTAGGATGATAGGGGTAGAGGATATAGTAGGATGATAGAGGTAGAGGATATAGTAGGATGATAGGGGTAGATGATATAGTAGGAGGATATAGTAGGAGGATAGGGGTAGAGGATATAGTAGGAGGATAGGGGTAGAGGATATAGTAGGAGGATAGGGGTAGAGGATATAGTAGGAGGATAGGGGTAGAGGATATAGTAGGAGGATAAGGGTGGAGGATATAGTAGGATGATAGGGGTAGAGGATATAGTAGGATGATAGGGGTAGAGGATATAGTAGGATGATAGGGGTAGAGGATATAGTAGGATGATAGGGGTAGAGGATATAGTAGGATGATAGGGGTAGAGGATATAGTAGGATGATAGGGGTGGAGGATATAGTAGGATGATAGGGGTAGAGGATATAGTAGGATGATAGGGGTAGAGGATATAGTAGGAGGATAAGGGTTGAGGATATAGTAGGAGGATAAGGGTTGAGGATATAGTAGGAGGATAGGGGTAGAGGATATAGTAGGAGGATAAGGGTTGAGGATATAGTAGGAGGATAAGGGTTGAGGATATAGTAGGAGGATAGGTATAGGGGATATGGTAGGAGGATACGGGTAGATGATATAGTAGGAGGATAGGGGTTGAGGATATAGTAGGAGTATAGGGGTTGAGGATATAGTAGGAGGATAAGGGTTGAGGATATAGTAGGAGGATAGGGGTAGAGGATATAGTAGGAGGATAGGGGTAGAGGATATAGTAGGAGGATAGGGGTAGAGGATATAGTAGGAGGATAGGGGTAGAGGATATAGTAGGAGGATAGGGGTAGAGGATATAGTAGGAGGATAGGGGTAGAGGATATAGTAGGATGATAGGGGTAGAGGATATAGTAGGATGATAGGGGTAGATGATATAGTAGGAGGATAGGGTAGTAGAGGATATAGTAGGAGGATAGGGGTTGAGGATATAGTAGGAGGATAGGGGTAGAGGATATAGTAGGAGGATAGGGGTTGAGGATATAGTAGGAGGATAGGGGTAGAGGATATAGTAGGAGGATAGGGGTAGAGGATATAGTAGGAGGATAGGGGTTGAGGATATAGTAGGAGGATAAAGGTGGAGGATATAGTAGGAGGATAAGACTTGAGGATATAGTAGGAGGATAGGTATAGGGGATATGGTAGGAGGATATAGTTGATGGATAGGGGTAGAGGATATAGTAGGAGGATAGGGGTTGAGGATATAGTAGGAGGATAAGGGTGGAGGATATAGTAGGAGGATAGGTATAGGGGATATGGTAGGAGGATAGGGTTAAAGGATATAGTTGGTGGATTGGGGTAGAGGATATAGTAAGAGGATAGCAATAGATTTAGTCAGAGGATACGGGTAGAGGATATAGTAGGAGGATAGGGTTAGGGGATATAGTAGGAGGATAGGGTTAGGGGATATAGTAGGAGGATAGGGGTAGAGGATATAGTAGGAGGATAGGGGTTGAGGATATAGTAGGAGGATACGGGTAGAGGATATAGTAGGAGGATAGGGTTAGGGGATATAGTAGGAGGATAGGGGTCAAGGATATAGTAGGAGGATAGGGTTAGGGGATATAGTAGGAGGATACGGGTAGAGGATATAGTAGGAGGATAGGGTTAGGGGATATAGTAGGAGGATAGGGGTTGAGGATATAGTATGAGGATAGGGGTATTGGGTACCAACACACACATGCAGGCCCTCAGTAATGTACGTGTTTCCAAATGTGCGTGTTTTCCTGCCAGTTTGAGGAATTACAGAAGTACACAGGTGTCTTCTCGTGGTATTCCTGTTCTCTTCCTTGATTCTGTTACTGAAAAATGTCTTTCAAAGCAGCAGATTGTTTTAGAAGCTGGATGACGTCATGAGGGTGGTTGGTTTGCTGGCGGCGTTTCATATTTTGCTGGTTTCCAGAGCAAAGGGCTATTTTCATGTCCCCCACCCAGCCTTCAGCTGTTACCAGGACATACAGCAGGGCTTGACTGATAGACAGACTGGGAAGAAAGACTCATTCACTCACTTCAGTCACTTATTTGTTCATTCACTTTGTGAGAGTATATCATCACTCTTTAAGCATTAGACATTTAGAAATCATCCCCACTCTCTAAAATAAAGTACAGTGGCTCCCTCTGTTGGTAATCAATACTTATTGCAGGTAAAGACACTATTTGTATTATTTTCAACAAGCTCCAGTGCCTGTAATGACTAATCTTCTGCATTGAGATATGAAGCGAGAGAACGTTGATACACATGGATAAAATCTGTTATTATATTTTTATTGCACACACAGCAGAAGTTGCGATGGAACAGAGGATGGTGTATAGGTACATTATTAGTGGGTCTTTGGCGACATACACAACATAAACATAAAAACAGACAAAGTATTCTCTGATAAATCACATTCCCTCTCCCTCCTCCGATACAGTACTCCCAAAAAACTCTCTGAGTAGAAACAGACATGATAAAAACAGAGCAAACAGAATGTATGAAAGCAGTAAACAAAGAAGACAAATGCAGCAGAATCTTCTAACTGAGGAACAGCGATATTAGCCGATAAACTGTCAATACAGTCTCCTCTTTGTACTGTTGTTCATGCTTAATCAGGAGCAATTGATTTATACAGATATTTTACAGACGATAGTAACAGGATATACTGAAAAAGTATTTGAGCAATTTTTTGGGGATCAAAAATGTTCCTTACGTAAAAAGGAATCATTTGTATTTCTAAAAGGTCATAGTTCAAGTGTCTTTGAGGTTGTGTTACTCTGCTTAGATGTGCCTGGATAGGTATTTTACGTATCAGCCAACAAATTCATATGTTACAGCAATCTGGCGCCTAATGGTGATCTGGCACGCATCCATTGGTTGATACATGCATTGTCTGAGCAGGGGAACACGACCTGAGTGTTTCTCAAAGTTGGTTCTGTTGAGAGCAGTTTGGGGGGATTCTCGGGTACAGGTCAACCCCCTGCCCAGCACGGTAACAGCTCACATATCTGGATTGTATAACTTTACTAAACAGGTTGTGTGCAACATAAAGAACTGAATTGAGACATAATGTAAGATACGGGTCTTTCTCTGCAAGGTACAACAAGGCAGATTTTTGTAAACAGGAAAATAAGTCATTGTTGTAAAAATCACTTCAGTTCTCATGACCTTTAACAGTATCACAGTCCATTCATTGGTGTAACATATACAATAAATGAAATGGATATGTCTTAATATATAACTTTTATCCTCTAATCTTATGAGTCAGGTCTCTAGCCACAGCACACGTTCACCCACATACCTGACATTCATTATACTCTATATTTTCCTCTTTATCATTGTATACATACTGTTTGTATAACTTTTTTTTTTTAAAACATTATCTTTCCGATGAAGGTATTACTGATGTTTCTAATACGCTGGAGAGCCACTGCAGGAGGTGACTGTCACAGATATTCCTTCTATGCTCCATATGCTAACAGTCACTTGTCATAAACAACGATTGCACTTCATAGTGACTTTTTAATTGACCAAAGATGGTGATAAACATGTGGCTCATTATTTTGATATTTTTTTTGCATAAAATGAATTCACATGACATACTGCCTGTATGCACAATATTGAATCAAGTCTACACTGAGTATACAAAACACTAAGAACACCTGCTCTTTCCATGACATAGACTGACCAGGTAAATCCAGGTGAAAGCTATGGTCCCTTACTGATGTCACCTGTTAAATCCCCTTCAATCAGTGTAGATGAAGGGGAGGAGACAGGTTAAAGAAGGATTTGTAAGCCTTGAGGCATGGATTGTGTGTGTGTGTGCCATTCAGTGGATGAATGGGCAAGACAAAAGATTGAAGTGCCTTTGAACAGGGCATGGTAGTAGGTGCCAGGCGCACTGGTTTGTGTCAAGAACTGAAACGCTGCTGGGTTTTTAACACTCAACAGTTTTCTGTATTTATCAGTAATGGTCCACCACCCAAAGGACATCCAGCCAACTTGACACAACTGTGGGAAGTATTGGAGTCAACATGGGCCAGCTTCCCTGTGGAACACTTTCAACACCTTGTAGAGTCTATGCCACGACGAACTGAAGCTGTTCTGAAGGGGATTGTATATGAGAACAATCAACTTCTATCTTCCATTCTGTGAGCAGAAAATATGGAATGATTAATATAAACCTTCATAACTTGCTGATGTGATTATGTGAATGCTCATTATTCCAAATAATAAACTCGGGTCTCTTTCACTGGAATAATTGCAAACTTGTCACCAGGGCACAGGCAGACATTCTAGTAGTGAGCCAAATATATATTTTATATGTATTTTCAGTGGATTGTTTCTCAGGAAAAAGAAACAGCATAAAGTGGACATTTTCAGAAAGCATTGGATTGAGATGTGTCCCTCTAGAGCAGGCACAGAGAAGCTCTCCTGTTCTCGAGACGGACACTGTAGCTGTGTTAACCATTAAGGCAGTGTGTGTTGTTGTCGGAAGAATCAGACGTGATCTGGGGTGGATTTCACTAAGCAAGATCAAGATCAAGTTAGCCAACTAACTTCAAAAATATTCTGAAACTTCATTTGTCCTAGTTGAATTTGAAATGGACTCAATACTCTGTGTTACAATGTTTATTAAACCTGTGTTTAATGAGAGTTTATCAGAGTTAGCTTGCTGATTGTGATTATGCCTTGTGAAATACCCCATGGCCCTATCCAGGGCCCTAGCTATACATATTTATAAATAGTTCTGAAAGTATGTCAATGCGTCTGGCCCTAGCTAACCCCTTGGATCTGATCTGACTCTGTCTGGGATTAGTACATTACTCAAAATTCCAGAAATCCCCATTGGAAGAGTCCTGGAATCAGGAGGGAATAACAGGAAATTCAGATTCCTCCAACCAGGATTTCTGGAAAGCTTTAGAATTTTGGGAAAGTTACTGGAATTTTGCAACCTTATCTGCGCTTTTAAGGACTGACCAGAAATCAGATTAGTGTTGATGTCTCGTCTCTCTCTGGCTCTGTTGCTGCTGGTTACGGCTGCCCTGACGTTGCTAGTTGTAATTCTTCTGTTGGTCTTGGTTGTTTTAATTGTTGTATTGTTGGTTTTGATTGTTGTATTGTTGGTTTCGATAGTTGTATTGGTGCTGGTTTTGATTGTTGTGATTGTACTGATTCTGGTTATGATTGTGATTATCGGTACGTTGCCGAGAAACGAAAGCCTTCTGGTAGGTAGCGGCTGAAAAAACAAAAGGAGAGATTGTTAATGTCGTTGCATCAAGGCCCTGATTAGTTCTGGTAGTCATTGAGACAGCGGAAATGGAAGGTACTCACGGCTCATACAGGTGATCTTGGGGCTGTCCCATTGGCCATTGTCACGGCAGCGGATGGTAGGGACATGTCTCTGTATGAAGCCGTTTTTACAGTGGTAACGAACCAGAGTGTTGATCTCATAACGAGGCTTCATAGAACCGAACACACAGGCATCCTTCACCAATGGGGGCTGGCTGCAAGAGACTGTAGGGAGGAGAGAGGACAGGGGTAAGGTGTGTGTGTGTGAGTGTGTGTGTGTGTGTGTGTGTGTGTGTGTGAGAGAGAGAGAGTGTATAGCCATTTGATTAGCTGTTCAGGAGTCTTTTGGCTTGGTGGTAGAAGCTGTTTAGAAGCCTCTTGGACCTAGACTTGGCACTCCGATACCGCTTGCCGTGCGGTAGTAGAGAGAACAGTCTATGACTAGGGTGCCTGGAGTCTTTGACAATTGTTCGGGCCTTTCTCTGACACCGCCTGGTATAGAGGTCCTGGATGGCAGGAAGCTTGGCCCCGGGGATGTACTGGGCCGTACGCACTACCCTCTGTAGTGCCTTGTGGTCGGAGGCCGAGCAGTTGCCATACCAGGCAGTGATGCAACCACGATGGAGCACCTGTAAAACCTTTTGAGCATCTGAGGACCCATTCCAAATCTCTTCAATGTTTTTCAATGAGAAAAATAGAAATTTGGTTTACTTTCTGAATTGACTGGAATTGAACTGGAATTGACCCATTTGTGTTTGTGTTACCTGTGCCCTTCTTGCAGGTGAAGGTGAGGTGGTAGTTGCAGGGTACATCGTTCCACTGTCCTCCCTCGTGCCAGATCATCACCACACAGTCCTCTCCAGATTGGAAGAAACTGTCTGGCTGGTTGGGACGCCAGTGCTCATATTGCTGCAAACAAACAATCACACGCTCTCATCATCACCAAAGTTTAGACCTTTTTACTACAGTCATATTCAATAGCAGCTTAACAGCTCCACAGTTACCCAGATAGCTCACACAGCCCTTACTGTATAAGATCATCATTCACAGTATACATGACCTGTAAGGTAGTCACTGTATAACACAGGGGAGGAATCTCATTGTAACTTCTTTACCAATCTCATTCATCACTAGCCATTATGGGAACCAGATGACAGTACCTTTTAATAACAAGCCTATTGGTTTATTATACACAAGTTTCCTTTGTTAACCCTGCTTTTTTCTGTAAGCTGTCAGAAGCTTTACTTACAAACAGCCTCTAGAGGAGAGAACCCAGCGGAGACTCCTACTGTGACAGAATAGTGCTGAGGTGGAGTTAGCATGTGGCTGTAATACACAAAGAGGTCATACGGGGGCGCTATTGCTCCATCTCAGTGAGCCAGACCTATAATCTCTACTGTGAAACTGAACCAGATGTTTAGCTAACCCCCGACCACCAGCATCACCCTCTGGCATGGGGACAGGGGGAATTCTCCCCAATTTTCCCCGCCTCCCCCTTCCCCTTCTCTTCTTTAGGATCTTTTTGTTGCAGTGTTCCTGGTCCAAACGGCTAAAGCTATGCATCAATGCATGTTAACTCAAACACACACATGTACACTTAGAACTGAACAAGGTTGTGTCTTGCAGCACTGAGCGATAACGCCGTTAAAAAACAACATTGTTTCAACAGTATCATCTGCGTCTCTCTCTTGTGGCTGTGTGTGCGCAGCAACACACACACACACACAAACACACACACTGTCCTTACTCCATATCTCAGCTCGCACTTCATACAGAGAAACAGCTAGACATTCTCTGCGTAGTATGTGTGTGTGTGTTTCTGTGTGTGTGTGTGTGTGTGTGTGTGTGTCTGTGTCTTAAAACCATCTGTAACACCCATATCACATCATATCATACACTACATGGCCAAAAGTATGTGGAAGCCTGCTCGTCGAACGTCTCATTCCAAAATCATGGGCATTAATGTAGAGTTGGTCCCCCCTTTGCTGCTATAACAGCCTCCACTCTTCTGGGAAGGCTTTCCACTAGATGTTGGAATATTGCTGTGGGTACTTCCTTCCATTCAGCCACAAGAGTATTAATGAGGTCGGGCACTGATGTTGGGCGATTAGGCAGTCGGCGTTCCAATTCATCCCAAAGGTGTTCGATAGTGTTGAAGTCAGAGCTCTGTGCAGGCCAGTCAAGTTCTTCCACAAACTGTTGCGACAAAGTTGGAAGCACCTAGCCCGAACCATGAGTGGCCTAGCCCGAACCATGATAAACAGCCCCAGACCATTATTCCTCCTCCACCAAACTTTACAGTTGGCACTCTTTCTCCTGGCATTGCCAGATGATGAAGCGTGATTCCACTGCTCCAGAGTCCAATGGTGGCGGCGACCATTACACCACTCCAGCCAACGCTTGGCATTGCGCAGGGTGATCTTAGGCTTGTGTGTGGCTGCTCTGCCATGGCAACCCATTTCATGAAGCTCCCAACCAACAGTTATTGTGCTGACGTTGCTTCCAAAGTTAGTTTGGAACTCCGTAGTGAGTGTTGCAACCAAGGACAGACGATTTTTACACGCTACACGTTTCAAATCTCGGCGGTCCCGTTCTGTGAGCTTGTGTGGCCAATCACTTTGCGACGTTTCCACTTCACAATAACAGCACTTACAGTTGTCAGCTCTAGCAGGGCAGAGATTTGACGAACTGACTTGTTGGAATAGTGGCATCCTATGACGGTGCCACACTGAAAGTTACTGAGCTCTTCAGTACGGGCTATTCTACTGCCAATGTTTGTCTATGGAGATTGCATGGCTCTGTGCTGGATGTTATTCACTTGTCAGCAATGGGTGTGGCTGATATAGCTGAATCCACTCATCTGAAGGGGTGTCCACATACTTTTGACCATGTAGTGAATCTTATCAGGGAATTTTCTCCTGTTCTACCATGATGCTGCCGTCTGTCCAGCGGAAGTCTCTCTCAAACATCTTGTCGTTCAGACCAATCCACTGGTAGTCATGGCCCAGACCTGGGAGTGAGAAACAACAGTTAGGACTGCATCTGTCTAACTCTACAACAGCAAATCACAAATACATTTTAAGATGTGTGAATCACCAGCTTCCTGTTCCCAAAGTCTGCTTTCTAAGCCCCAAAACACTGCAGATCTCTCCCTCTTTCCCCCTTTCTAGGTGAATCAATGTTGTTTACACATAATTTCAACCAAAGATTCTATGTGATGACGTTGAATCAATGTGGAAAACTGATTGGATATTTTTTTCACCCAACTTTTAAATCCAATGACATGGTGAAATGTGTTGATTTTACTCAACCAAATGTAAATCAAAACTAGACGTTGAGCTGACGTTTGTTCCCAGTGGGTAGTTTGAGGTGTGTGTATGAATGATACAGACCAAATCAGAGGGGGTACTTACTTTACAGTAGGTAAGCAGCCCTGGGGTATGACGTGAGTACCCCCTACTGTGAACTGTCCCCAATAAACTAGTCAGGAAAACTGTTGTCATGCTGTTACCACAGCCAGAGCTGCATGTTGCACAAACATCAGTCTTGTACAGTTTGTTGTGCAGACTCATCAAAACAGTTTCATTATGGAGTCCTGAGTGCTACATATGACACACAATATCTCTACGCTCCATACTCTCTACCCTCTGACCTCTCACCCTAACCTGGACCTGTTACCTGTGACTAATGACAACCTAAGGGAGGCGGGACTTACGGTTGACATACAGCTGCTCCTCCTGTGACAGGACACTGGCTAGGTGGGCTCCTTGGACACGACACTCTCTCTCGGCAGCATCCCATGTCCGACGGTGGGTGATGTACTTATAACAATGGCTCTCGAACTTCTGCCAGCCATACTCACACACCTCCGTGTCTGGGGGAGAGAGAGGAATCAATGATTAACAGATGAATCAATGGCTAACAATATCCACAGAGATGAAACAAATTGCATAAAATTAGGGGAGAAGAGAGAGAAACAGAGAGCGAAAGAGATCGAAACAGAGTGAGAGAGTTAGAGAGAGAAACTAAAACGAAGGGTGGACTGTAAAAGAGAAAGAGCTCCAGCTGGTTTAGAAAGGTCCCTGACTGAATGAGCTCACAGACTCCCAGTTGGAGCTCATTATCCGCTTTGGAAACCCTCACAAGTTTCCCTGTCCCACGCACGTGCACACACACACACACACACACACACACACACACACACACACACACACACACACACACACACAAGCTAGCTCACTCTCATGCATTCATCCACATTGATCCACCTGTGTAAGTTGAGAATAGAAGAGCATGCTACTGCATTAAGGGACTGTCGCTCCATACTGAACCCTCTTTGTAGTTTTGGGACTTTGCAAGACTTGTGTATGTTAGTGGGTCCACAATGCTATGTCAGAAAACCATGATCCGGCATTCTGCTGGCTTGGATGAGCTGTTGTCATAGAATTAGAATCCTGAATAGTTGTTTAGAGTAGTTCCATTCTTCTACAAGTTTATTCTGAGTGTTCTACTGTAGAATTCTTCAATGGGTTCAATATGTTATGAAAAGCAACACATCATGCGTTGACATAATTGAATGATGAGACACTTGATACGACAAATGCCAATCTGCAAAAATCCCTTCTCGGGTCTGTTTAGCTTGTTTCCCGTGAGTCTTGTTGCTAAGTTCGTTGCTAGGGAATGACCAGTGTTATTCATATCGTACAGGCTGAACAAGCAGGTGTTTGTTACGTCATCACTTATAATGTCTAGAGAAACATGCAAACATTATAAAGGGTTAAATCAAGACTTGTAGACTGAGTCTGTGATGTGTGTCAGGTGGTGGGTTATGGGCCGGCAGGTGGCCTTGTGGTTAGAGCACTGGGCCAGTAACCCAAAGGTTGACCATTTGAATCCCTGAGCCAACAAGGTGAAAAATCTGTATTTCTGAGCAAGGCAGGTAACGCCCTCTCAGATTCAGAGGGGATGGGTTAAAGGAGGACGTTTCAGTTGGACCTTGAGTGAAATTGACAATGAAATGACTTTTAATCAAGGCCTCAAGGTGCATCTCTCATCAGCGAGCTTCAGATCACCTTTATTAACTTATCATACCCCCGTCACTGGCTACACACACACACACATACAGGCTCACACACACACACAGATGCTCACACACACACGCGCTTACATACACACATGCTCACACACACAAACACAAACTTGTCAACGAGTTGGTTTGGTCCATGCCAGTGGTTAGTACAGCCTGCATTGATCCAGTCCACCACAGCTGCAACATCTTTCTAATAAAATAATGGACTGATTCTGTCCTTGCCCTCTCTCCTCTGGCCCAATAGCATCAGAACACAGCTGTGGCTCTCCAGGTGTGGCTGTCAGTGTGCTTGTTTAGCATGATATTTGTGTATGTACTGTTACAGATACAGTACGAGGGTGAATGCACATGTTATTGGGTGTATGCATGTGAGCATGCATGTATGTACAGTATAGTTGCTGAGTAAAAGTAGCAGTACTGGGGATGGAGCTGGAACTAATCTAGTGTGCAGCCAACGCCCAGCGTTAGGGGATATCCAGCGAGCATAGACATGACTCACTGTGTGTGTGTGTGTGTGTGTGTGTGTGTGTGTGTGTGTGTGTGTGTGTGTGTGTGTGTGTGTGTGTGTGAATGCGTATGTGTCTGTGTGTGTGATGCACCCTATACAAAGCCATAGTCAACCTTGGACAATGGTGTTCTCAGCCTGATCCAGAGAATGGAGTCTGTTTACTGACTAAATACGACCAAGAGCTGGCAGTTCCACTAGAACCATTTAACACTTTTGGACAGAACTGTGAGTTGTCTTGAAAGGCTGCCTCTTTCTTGTAAAAGCTTTGATTAGGGTTTTAAAACAGCTGCACTGGTGTGTGTGTTACCTTGTTCACAGAGCTGTCCTGCGTAGCTGGGCAGACACACACAGCTGAAGGAGTTGACTCCGTCCATACAGGTGGCTCCATTAGCACATGGGTTGGATTGGCACTCATCAACATCTACACAAATGACATAGAATATAAAATAACTGTGTGTGTGTGTGTGTGTGTGCGTGCGTTTGTGTGTGCGCGCGCACGTCTTTCTCTCTTTTTCACTCTCTCTGGAGGAACAAGCTAAGACCAACAGATTCTGTTTGTGCAGAATGTGATGTGTTTGCATGTAAACGGGTGTTGCTTGTAAATGGACAGGGGTGATAATGATACAACTTCTCTATTAAAACAAGACATAAAACACCTAGAAAGCATCCATATTTCAAGCCACATATTTCTTCAAGGCATGACTGCAAGCACGCACACAGACACGCAGCTAAATGAAGTCAGCCCTAAAGTCCTACAGCAGCCAAGGCTTCCTGACATGACAGATCTCAGAGACCCCTCATAAATGTATCTTGGGTGGTATATTATGGAGATGTGTGTACCTGTTTGGCAACGCTGTCCGGTGTATCCAGGTGCACATACACAGATGCTGGCGTTGCCTCTCTGGTAGCAAGATGCTTTGTTCAGACACACATTTACCGTGCACTGCTGCAGAGCTGAGAAAAGACACACACATATCCTCATCATCACAGCAGTTATCATTAGCATCATCACAAAGTTAACATCGTCATCGCTATCATTGTCATCATCATCAGTATCATTGTCATCAAGAACATTATTATCATCATCAATAACATTATTATCATCATCAATAACATTATTATCATCATTAATAACATTATTATCATCATCAATAATATTATTATTATCATCATCAATAACATTATTATCATCATCAATAACATTATTATCATCATTAATAACATTATTATCATCATTAATAACATTATTATCATCATCAATAATATTATTATTATCATCATTAATAACATTATTATCATCATCAATAACATTACGATCATTATTAATAACATTATTATCACCATCAATAACATTATTATCACCATCAATAACATTATTATCATTATCAATAACAGTATTATTATCATCAATAACATTATTATTATCATCATCAATAACATTATTATCATCATTAATAACATTATTATCATCATCAATAACATTATTATCATTATCAATAACATTATTATTATCATCAACGTTCAACAACAACTAATGGCCATGATGACGTCATACACCCATCGTTAAACATTGAATAGGCTCTGAGATTTACACCTACGTCTGACATCGACGGTCTGGGCCTCAATGTAGTAGTCAGTTCCTGTTTCAGGCTGATAGGTGGACTGGGGTTCCTCAGGAACAGGGGGACTGGCCTCCAGCAGAGGAGAACCATTCACATGGTCATAATCCACAAACTCCTCCCCATCAGGCAGGAGGGTCTGGGTGGTCAGGGCCCAGTCAGGGATGGGGCGGGAGGGGGCGGGCAGGAGGTGGAGTGGAGGAGTGGGTGGGAAATGAAGTGGAGGGGTGGGCAGGAGGTGGAGTGGAGGGGTGGGCAGGAGGTGGAGTGGAGGGGTGGGCAGGAGGTGGAGTGGAGGAGTGGGTGGGAGGTGGAGTGGAGGGGTGGGCAGGAGGTGGAGTGGAGGAGTGGGTGAAAGGTGGAGTGGAGGGATGTGCAGAAGGTGGAGTGGAAAGGCGGGTGAGAGGTGGAGTGGAGGGATGTGCAGAAGGTGGACTGGAGGAGTGGGTGAAAGGTGGAGTGGAGGGATGTGCAGAAGGTGGAGTGGAAAGGCGGGTGGAAGGTGGAGTGGAGGGGTGTGCAGGGGGTGTGTGTGTCAGGTTCAGGTGCAGTGTGGTCTTCTGATCTGTGGTAGAGAGGCTGGTTTTCTCCTGGTGGTGGGTGGTGGGGAATCTAGGGTGAGAGGGTTGTTTGGTTTGCTCTTTAGTGTGTGTGAGGTGTTCTCTATCGTGTGTTGGATGCTGGGTGGTTTCTGTAGTGGGGTATCTGGTCTGATCCTTAGTGTGTGTGGAGTGATCTCTATCATGTGTTGGATGCAGGGTGGTTTGTGTAGTGGGGTATCTGGTATGATCCTTAGTGTATGTGGAGTGATCTCTATCGTGTGTGGCATGCTGGGTGGTTTGGTCTTTCCCATGTGTAGGTGGGTATCTGGTCTGATCCTTAGTGTGAGTGGAGAGATCTTTATCCTGCGTGGTAGGCTGGAGGGGGTAGTCTGTGTGCTGTGTAGAAGAGTCTATGTGATGTGCAGTGCGGTCTCCTACAGTCTCTCCTGCCTGGGCTGGTCCGGCTCCTGGTCTGGCTCCCGGTTCGGGTGTAACAGTCACCTGTCCTTCCACCCCAGGCCCCACCAGGGGAGCCTCAATGGCTCCAGGGCTGCCAGGGCTGGTGAATCTGGGGTCTTCATGTGGGTACACCTCCTGGGCCGAGCCTTCCTCTTCTGTCGACGTAGACCCCTCAAAGTCTCCTACCTCGGTCTCTGAGGGAGTTTGTTTGTCTTTGGTGTAAGTGTAGTGTGTGTGAGATGGAGTGTGTGCGACGCTCTCCGCCCCTCCAATCTCTGTCTCGTCCGTGACCACACCTGGTTGGCTATCTGAGGCTGGGGTGGGCCGGGTATCATCTGCTGAGCCCTCCTGGGTATGGCCGCTTGACCACTCCATGTCCTCATAGGGGAAGATGCCATCTGGGGAAGTATCGGGGGAACCAGAGGATGAGACTGAGGAAGAGCCTGGGGAAGAGACTAGGGAAGAGACTGAGGAAGAGCCTGGGGAAGAGACACGGGGAGAGCCTGGGGAAGAGACTGGGGATGAGACTGAGAAAGAGCCTGGGGAAGAGACTGAGGAAGAGCCTGGGGAAGAGACTGGGGATGAGATTGAGGAAGAGCCTGGGGAAGAGACTGGGGTGGAGACTGAGGAAAAGCCTGGGGAAGAGACTGAGGAAGAGCCTGGGGAAGAGACTGGGGAAGAGACTGAGGAAGAGCCTGGGGAAGAGACTGAGGAAGAGCCTGGGGAAGAGACTGGGGAAGAGACTGGGGAAGAGACTGAGGAAGAGCCTGGGGGAGAGACTGGGGATGAGACTGAGGAAGAGCCTGGGGAAGAGACTGGGGAAGAGACTGAGGAAGAGCCTGGGGAAGAGACTGAGGAAGAGCCTGGGGAAGAGACTGGGGATGAGACTGAGGAAGAACCTGGGGAAGAGACTGAGGAAGAGACTGGGGAAGAGACACGGGGAGAGCCTGGGGAAGAGACTGGGGATGAGACTGAGGAAGAGATTGGGGAAGAGCCTGGGGAAGAGCCTGAGGAAGAGCCTGGGGAAGAGCCTGGGGAAGAGCCTGAGGAAGAGCCTGGGGAAGAGACTGAGGAAGAGCCTGGGGAAGAGACTGGGGAAGAGCCTGGGGAAGAGACTGGGGATGTGTGTAGGGAAGAAGGGGTTGTTTCTTTGGAGCTTTCTGTCTTTCCTCCTGTCTGTGTCCTCTCTCTGTCTGTATATCGGTCTGTGACTGAAGTTGTGTGTCTATCTGTGTCTCTGTCTGTGTCTCTGTCTGTGTCTCTGTCTGAAGTTGTGTGTCTGTCTGTATCTCTGTCTGTGTCTGAAGTTGTGTGTCTGTCTGTGTCTCTGTATGTGTGTGTGTCTCTGTCTGTAGTTGTGTCTCTGTCTGTAGTTGTGTCTCTGTCTGTAGTTGTGTCTCTGTCTGTGTCTCTCTGTGTGTCTCTGTCTGTAGTAGTGGACTCTCTGGTCTCTCCAGTATGAATGGCTCCATAGTCAAAGGGAGTGAGGCTCTTCTCCTCCTCGTCATGATCCATCTCTTCCCCCAGTTCACTGTGGACTGGTGTGGCCGTCTCAAACTGGTCTCCTCTCGCCTCCTGCTCCTTCCCCGGCAGCTCTGGCTCCAGAGTCACCTAAATGAATGAATGAATTTTCATTTTCCTGTTGTGTCACTTTATGCAACCCATCCTGATGATGATTTTCTACTTCCATTGTCCTTGAAATAGATGCTGAATATATCTCACAAATCCAGACAACCACAGTAAATCTGACCTGGTGTTTCCCGTTGATGAAGCTGAGTGTTGGGGGAAGAGTGATGGGATGGATACTGTCCTCGCTGCCCTGGATGGCCTCAGTCTGGATGAATGGGAAGGCTGGGATGAGAGGGGACTGGAAATCTCCATTACCCCCTAGAGGCTGGCCAAGGATCTGCAGGATGTGGTCGACTGGAAACACAGGGCAACACAGGGAGAAGTCAGAGAGTGTGTGTGTGTGGGTTGGTTCTATCCTAGTGGGGACCCACAAGGATAGTAAAACAAGAAAAATGCTCCCTTGTGGACATATCCCACGATGTTGATGATGATGTGCTTTCTTGCATGGTGGTTGGGGGGGCTGATTCCAGAAGCTGCTCATTTGACTGCTACATAAAATACCAGCCCTTCGTAGCACGCTTGGACAGCCTCTGATACACTGTGATACTTATATTTGTCAGTCTCAGCCACATTCATAGGCTTGCAGTACGTGGCCTCCAGACCAAAGCAAAACAGTTGGCTAGGTACTGCTCTGTTTCAGCTGTTAGAGGCAGCCTAGCTGTTTGGAGAAGGAGGTTTCTTTATCTTTCAGTGTACATGTTTACAGGGACCTTTGAGAGGTTTGGATACCTCTTGAAATCTACATTGTGGATCCAAATAAGTGTGTGTGTGTGTGTGTGTGTGTGTGTGTGTGTGTGTGTGTGTGTGTGTGTGCATCAGGACCTGCAGATTAAGGTCTACCAGAAACACCATGGGGAATCCCTCTTCCACATTGCTGATAAATTATAATTGTTTCAGCATTGCAATACCATCCACAAAGAGTGAATAGTGTCTGCTGTGTGTTGGCTACGACTGGGTCGATCCGAGCCAGACGTATTACTGGAACAAGGCAGGTTTGTGTGTCTTCATTAGGTCTTTATGGTACACATGGAACATATATCGTGGGAACGGGAGCAAGGGGGAAGCACATATGGACAGGCAGCACTAAACCTCAGGTTAGTTATATCTCTGGGGACAAATAAAAACCGTGACGAGATGGTATAAATAAATCATTTTAATCTGTGTGTGTGGTGTGTGTGTGTGTGTGTGTGTGTGTGTGTGTGTGTGTGTGTGTGTGTGTGTGTGTGTGTGTGTGTGTGTGTGTGTGTGTGTGTGTGTGTGTGTGTGTGTGTGTGTGTGTGTGTGTGTGTGTGTGTGTGTGTGTGTGTGTGTATATATATATATATCCGGCCTAGCGGTTAAGAGCGTTGTGCCAGTAAACTAAGGGTCACTGGTTCAAATCCCTGAGCCAACTGGGTGAAAGATCTGTCGACATGCCCTTGAGCTCCTGTAAGTCCCTCTGGATAACAGCGTCTAATAAATGACTTAAATGTGTGTGTGTGCGTCAGACTTACCCATCTTAATAAAACCCACTCCCAACCTAAAGAGGTGTCCAATTGTGACCCTGAATCAAAAATATCTACTATATGTGAAACAGGATGTGTGAACCATAATACTATATATTTCAATTTCTCAATTTCCTCTAATGTAGAAACAATGGGACTATAACCCACTTAAGAACTGAGCTCTTATTGAGTTACTGGGTGAAATGTTATCTAACTTTTTCTACAATATACAATATACCCCTTTAATAATAAACAATAGCCATTCATAAATGTTATACCTTGGATGGGGGTAGGGGAGCAGTGTCGACTCACGCACATCAAAGGGGAAAGAGGGAGAGGCACGGGGATGGGGGAGTTAGGGGGATGAAGGTTGGAGAAGGAGGGAGTAATTAGTTGACAATGATTACATCGCTGATTGAGCTAAAACAGGCTCTGCCAGTTGACCTTGTGTGTGTGTGTTCCAAGTTTAAGTTTCAAGTTTTATTGGTCATAATGTACATGATACTCATGGTATACACCATCCAACGAAATGCTTAGGCCTACTTGTAGTGTGTGTGTGTGTGTGTGTGTGTGTGTGTGTGTGTGTGTGTGTGTGTGTGTGTGTGTGTGTGTGTGTGTGTGTGTGTGTGTGTGTGTGTGTGTGTGTGTGTGTGTGTGTGTGCGCGCGCGTGCGTGCGTGCGTGTGTGTGTGCGCGCGCACGTCTTTCTCTCTTTTTCACTCTCTCTGGAGGAACAAGCTAAGACCAACAGATTCTGTTTGTGCAGAATGTGATGTGTTTGCATGTAAACGGGTGTTGCTTGTAAATGGACAGGGGTGATAATGATACAACTTCTCTATTAAAACAAGACATAAAACACCTAGAAAGCATCCAGAGCTCAACCTCGTCAAGCCACACATTTCTTCAAGGCATGACTGCAAGCACGCACACACACGCAGCTAAATGAGGTCAGCCCTGAATCTAAAAATGCTCCCACAGATCCTGAAGTCCTACAGCAGCCAAGGCTTCCTGATATGACAGATCCCTCGTAAATGTGTCTCGGGTGGTAATCTGGAGATATGAATATATTATGGAGATGTATCAGGTCAGTTTAGGTCACAGTTGTCCAGCAGTAGTCTGGTTTAAGAGTGGTCACTGTCTCCTTCCTGTCCATGGCACACACTCTTTAACAATGTGTCCTGTATACTCTTTTTCCATGTGATCTCTCTCTCTCTCTATTCGGTCTGCCTACAGAGCATCAATATAAGCAGGCCACTCTGGGTACAGTGAGTACAGAGTCCTTCAGCACACAGTAACCCACAGAGACTCAGAATATTATAGTACAAAACATTAAAGTCACTTCACAACAAGAGAGCTGAGACACTGCATAGTTTGGTGATACAATCGTGAGGAAAATACCTCTAAACACAGGTGTTACAGTGCGTCTACTTAGCAGTCCTGAGATAAGAGTTAGGCTGGTTGTGAAGTACATTAAACAATATTGTGTTTATCTCCACACCACATCACTAGAGTCAACAGTAAACTCTCACCTGTTTGGTTCTTGTCATACACGTTGACAATGATGAGGTGGAAGGGTGGTTTGGTGGGAGATGCCTCATGAGGGATCGCCACCGATTGGTCCACGCTGTATGATTCCATGGCTCCTGCTATGCTATGGGTTGTTTTTCTAGAGCTCTGGCCCTCCTCCTCCTTGTAGACCACAGCAGGCTTCTGTCCTGTCACTCTGTCCCAGCCTGGTTGGCCCTGCTCTGGGGTGACTGACCCTGGACGTCCTGGGTAACCTGGTTGTCCTGGGCGTGAAGGGTCTGATCCCATCCCTGTCCCGGCCATGAAGCCCTGTGTAGGAATCACTACTACCCTGTCCTCCCCCTCACTTCCCCCATCACTACTGCTCCCCTCCCCACTCCCACTGCTCTCCCCTCTGCCTGAGCCTATCTGAGTCTCTCCCTGTCCCACCTGGTCTCCCCCCTGGTTGATGTCGAGGTGGGGGTGGATGGGCTGGGAGCGGGTGGTGGGGAGAGGGGGCAGCTGCATAGGGAACAGGGTATCACCCCTGCTTGGAACTGACTCTACCTTGGTTAGGTCTGGGCCAAAGTCATCCACGTCATACTCAGGGAACAGAGTGGTACCAACAGAGAAGTCTGTCTTTCTGCCTGTAGTTCTGTCTTTGTCTATTGTCGTATAGTCAGTGGTGTGATGTTTGTGTTTGGTGGTGTGTGTTCTGTCAGTAGCTGTGTGATGTCTGTCTGTGCCTGTATACGCTGTCTCATGTAGTCCACCTGCATGCTGACTTCTGTCTTGCTCTGCAGTAGTCTGGTGTGGTCTGTCTGTGGGGTGATGTTTCTCTGTAACTGTGTGGTCAGTTCTGGCTGTGTGAGTTCTGTCTGTAACTGTGTGGTCAGTTCTGGCTGTGTGAGTTCTGTCTGTAACTGTGTGGTCAGTTCTGGCTGTGTGAGTTCTGTCTGTAACTGTGTGGTCAGTTCTGGCTGTGTGAGTTCTGTCTGTAACTGTGTGGTCAGTTCTGGCTGTGTGAGTTCTGTCTGTAACTGTGTGGTCAGTTCTGGCTGTGTGAGTTCTGTCTGTAACTGTGTGGTCAGTTCTGGCTGTGTGAGTTCTGTCTGTAACTGTGTGGTCAGTTCTGGCTGTGTGAGTTCTGTCTGTAACTGTGTGGTCAGTTCTGGCTGTGTGAGTTGGGTCTGTAACTGTGTGGTCAGCTCTGGCTGTGTGAGTTGGGTCTGTAACTGTGTGGTCAGTTCTGGCTGTGTGAGTTATGTCTGTAACTGTGTGGTCAGTTCTGGCTGTGTGATTTGGTTCTGTAACTGTGTGGTCAGTTCTGGCTGAGTGAATCGGGTCTGTAACTGTGTGGTCAGTTCTGGCTGTGTGAGTTGGGTCTGTAACTGTGTGGTCAGTTCTGGCTGTGTGAGATATGTCTGTAACTGTGTGGTCAGTTCTGCCTGTGTGAGATATGTCTGTAACTGTGTGGTCAGTTCTGGCTGTGTGAGTTCTGTCTGTAACTGTGTGGTCAGTTCTGGCTGAGTGAATCGGGTCTGTAACTGTGTGGTCAGTTCTGCCTGTGTGGTAGATGGCATCAGGTTTGTCTGGAGCTGTGTCTGTCCTGCGAGCGTCTGTGGTCGTCACAGGTCCAGGAGAGGTGATCTCTGGTTCCTTCCCTGCAGAGACAGAGAGACGGGAGATGCTGAGCTGTGGTCACAACACCTTTAACAGGAACATATACCCCCACCTGAGATAACAGTCAAGGTACAGTAATGTTCCAGATGAACCATGGGGGTCAGATGAGGGTTAGATGGGGGTCAGATATCCAGATGAACCATGGGGGTCAGATGAGGGTTAGATGGGGGTCAGATATCCAGATGAACAATGGGAGTCAGATGAGGGTTAGATGGGGGTCAGATATCCAGATGAACCATGGGGGTCAGATGAGGGTTAGATGGGGTCAGATATCCAGATGAACAATGGGGTCAGATGAGGGTTAGATGGGGTCATATACCCAGATGAACCATGGGGTCAGATGAGGGTTAGATGGGGGTAAGATATCCAGATGAACCATGGGGTCAGATGAGGGTTAGATGGGGTCAGATGAGGGTTAGATGGGGGTCAGATATCCAGATGAACCATGGGGGTCAGATGAGGGTTAGATGGGGTCAGATATCCAGATGAACAATGGGGGTCAGAAGAGGGTTAGATGGGGGTCATATACCCAGATGAACCATGGCGGTCAGATGAGGGTTCGATGGGGGTCAGATATCCAGATGAACCATGGGGGTCAGATGAGGGTTAGATGGGGGTCAGATATCCAGATGAACAATGGGGGTCAGATGGGGGTCATATACCCAGATGAACCATGGGGGTCAGATGAGGGTTAGATGGGGGTCAGATATCCAGATGAACCATGGGGGTCAGATGAGGGTTAGATGGGGGTCAGATATCCAGATGAACCATGGGGGTCAGATGAGGGTTAGATGGGGGACAGATATACAGATGAATCATGGGGGTCAGATGGGGTCAGATAATCGATGCTGTGCCATAGTAAATAAAAAACTAACAAGAATCTCAACGTTAACAGAGAATGCTAAACATGGTGTTGTCAGAATCAGAATGGTGTCAGCTCACAGCAACGGGCTGTAAAAGGCAATCCAACACAGAGAGTTTTATTTTTAAAGAGAGACGTCAGCCGTCAAGAATAAACTAGTGGAAGTGTCAGTGCCAGTGGTGTCAATCTGTCAGCATAATAACCCTCTCTCTCTAACTGCCAGGAGGTCTGTATTTTTAGACAGCATGGTGTCTGAACTGTGTTAAAACGTGCAGTTTTACAACAACTGTACACCTCCAACCTCCTTTTTCCCTTGGGAGATTCTTTGGCATAAGCACACACACACACAAGCACACACACACACACACACACACACACACACACACACACACACACACACACACACACACACACACACACACACACACACACACACACACACACACACACACACACACACAACACACACACACACACACACACACACACACACACACACACCCTTTTGGCTTCACATAACCTGCTATGTTTCAACACTGGAGCACATCTTAAGCCAACATGTTAGCCCTCCCTCTTTTCTAGCCTTACCCAAAGTCTTTACATTGTCTGCCCATATAGTCCACCCACAGGCTGTCTGTGTAAACCACCGAGAAATATGAGTTTGGCATCCAACAACATCTGTGGACCCCTAGTAAATCTTTACACACACACACACACACACACACACACACACACACACACACACACACACACACACACACACACACACACATGGGCAGCTGTCGCATGTTAACCTTATTGACACACGGTAATGACATAATTATGTTTAATGTATATATTCCATTTCAGCACCCCACCTCCTCTCAAAATGTTGAGGCCAAGTATAGATGAAGGAGCTGGGACCCCCCCCCCCCTTACCCCTTCTCACTCCCTCTCTCTCTTTCCCAACCTTTCACTTTCTTTTTCCCTCTCTCTCTCTGTCGTTCACTCCCTCTCCATCACTATATCACTATATTGTCCTCTCCACCCCCACCCCCCTCTTTCTCTCTCTCTGTGTGAGTGTTGGGGGCGTTTATAGCTGGCATTACTCTGAGCAGAGACCCTCAGGGGAGTTAGTTAGCCTGCTCACTCACACTGTGAGGGGAACAGCTCCTGCTTAGCTCCAGTCCAGGTCTGATGTCATGTGTTTGGCTGGGCCAGGCCATCTGGTTGGCTGGGCTGCAGTCTGTCCCCTGTCCCTATAGCCATGTCACGTCCACTGTGCATGAGGCAGCTCACATATACTGTACGTTCTGAGCTGTATAAATCACTACCACACTGTCAAAGACCTTACTGTTTCAGGTGATTTACATGGGAATTATGTCATGGATTTCATTTTCTGGTATTTTAGAAACCACTAGATTGCAACATAATATTTTGTTCCTGGAAAAAGAAGGTTGCAAGTGCGTAAATCTATTCTGATGATGATCATGGTGATGATAATGATACTCCTGGGCAAGTATTACTTGCCTGCTCGCTCTCCTACTCAGTATCTCTCTCTCCCTCCTCTTTTGCTTTCTCTCTCGTTACACTCTCTCTCTGGGAAGGGGCCAGCTGTAGTGCATTAGGGACCTGTCCTGTTTCTGTCTTAGAGAGCATGAGTTGGGTTTTCCCCTCGTAAAAAACACACAGCCCCAAATGTGAGGAACAGGAGAGAGATAGAGTAAAACAGAGCCCTATTTCTCTGCAGAACCCATCCACCTTACAACACCACACTATAAACTTGAGTTCCTAACTGTAACTGGGTCTCTGCTGCGACCCACCTACCGTTTTTAAAGTTTTCTAGTGACCCAACAAATCAGAGCCATGTTTCGAGCCAGGATCCAGTCTTACGCCCTGACCCTTAAAGAATTGGCCTTAACCAACCATGTTGGAGACATTGGGCTAAATTATCCATGGAGTTGGAAACTGTAAGGTAGGGAGAGGGTTGAAGAGGTAGGGGAGGTTGGAGACTGCAGTATGGCAGGGAAGCAGGGACAAGAAGAGGAGGTTGGAGACTTGGAGACTGCAGGAAGGCAGAATAATGGGAGGTAGGAGACTGCAGACAACAGCAAGGCAAGTAGAGGAAGGAGATGTTGCAGACTGCAGATAAGGTAGAGAGAGGATGGAGAGGTTGGTGACTGCAGTTAGGTAGAGAGAGGGTGGAGAGGTTGGTGACTGCAGTAAGGTAGAGAGGATGGAGAGGTTGGTGACTGCAGTTAGGTAGAGAGAGGGTGGAGATGTTGGTGGCTGCAGTAAGGTAGAGAGAGGATGGAGAGGTTGGTGTCTGCAGTTAGGTAGAGAGAGGGTGAAGAGGTTGGTGGCTGCAGTAAAGTAGAGAGAGGATGGAGAGATTGGTGACTGTAGTTAGGTAGAGAGAGGATGGAGAGGTTGGTGACTGTAGTTAGGTAGAGAGAGGATGGAGAGGTTGGTGACTGCAGTAAGGTAGAGAGGATGTAGAGGTTGGTGACTGCAGTTAGGTAGAGAAAGGATGGAGAGGTTGGTGACTGCAGTAAGGTAGAGAGGATGGAGAGGTTGGTGACTGCAGTTAGGTAGAGAGAGGATGGAGAGGTTGGTGACTGTAGTTAGGTAGAGAGAGGATGGAGAGGTTGGTGACTGCAGTTAGGTAGAGAGAGGATGGAGAGTTTGGTGACTGCAGTAAGGTAGAGAGGATGTAGAGGTTGGTGACTGCAGTTAGGTAGAGAGAGGCTGGAGAGGTTGGTGACTGCAGTAAGGTAGAGAGAGGATGGAGAGGTTGGTGACTGCAGTAAGGTAGAGAGGATGAAGAGGTTGGTGACTGCAGTAAGGTGGGGATGATGGAGAGGTTGGTGAATGCAGTAAGGTAAAGATGATGGAGAGGTTGGTGACTGCAGTTAGGTAGAGAGAGGGTGGAGAGGTTGGTGACTGCAGTAAGGTAGAGAGGATGGAGAGGTTGGTGACTGCAGTAAGGTAGAGAGGATGTAGAGGTTGGTGACTGCAGTTAGGTAGAGAGAGAATGGAGAGGTTGGTGACTGCAGTAAGGTGGAGAGATGATGGAGAGGTTGGTGGCTGCAGTTAGGTAGAGAGAGGATGGAGAGGTTGGTGACTGCAGTTAGGTAGAGAGAGGATGGAGAGGTTGGTGACTGCAGTAAGGTAGAGAGAGGATGGAGAGGTTGGTGACTGCAGTAAGGTAGAGAGAGGATGGAGAGGTTGGTGTCTGCAGTAAGGTAGAGAGAGGATGGAGAGGTTGGTGACTGCAGTTAGGTAGAGAGAGGGTGGAGAGGTTGGTGACTGCAGTAAGGTAGAGAGGATGGAGAGGTTGGTGACTGCAGTCAGGTAGAGAGAGGGTGGAGAGGTTGGTGGCTGCAGTAAGGTAGAGAGAGGATGGAGAGGTTGGTGACTGCAGTTAGGTAGAGAGAGGATGAAGAGGTTGGTGACTGCAGTAAGGTCAAGATGATGGAGAGGTTGGTGACTGCATTAAGGTGGAGAATGGATGGAGAAGTTGGTGACAGTAAGGTAGAGAGAGGATGGAGAGGTTGGTGACTGCAGTAAAGTAGAGAGAGGGTGGAGAGGTTGGTGACAGTAAGGTGGAGAGAGGATGGAGAGGTTGGTGACTGCAGTTAGGTAGAGAGAGGATGGAGAGGTTGATGACTGCAGTAAGGTAGAGAGAGGATGGAGAGGTTGGTGACAGTAAGGAAGAGAGAGGATGGAGAGGTTGGTGACTGCAGTAAGGTAGAGAGCGTGTAGAGGTTGGTGACAGTAAGGTGGAGAGAGGATGGAGAGGTTGGTGACTGCAGTTAGGTAGAGAGAGAATGGAGAGGTTGGTGACTGCAGTAAGGTAGAGAGATGATGGAGAGGTTGGTGGCTGCAGTTAGGTAGAGAGAGGATGGAGAGGTTGGTGACTGCAGTTAGGTAGAGAGAGGATGGAGAGGTTGGTGACTGCAGTAAAGGTAGAGAGAGGATGGAGAGGTTGGTGACTGCAGTAAGGTCGAGAGGATGGAGAGGTTGGTGACTGCAGTAAGGTGGAGAGGATGGAGAGGTTGGTGACTGCAGTAAGGTAGAGAGGATGGAGATGTTGGTGACTGCAGTAAGGTAGAGAGAGGATGGAGAGGTTGGTGGCTGCAGTAAGGTAGAGAGAGGATGGAGATGTTGGTGACTGCAGTAAGGTAGAGAGAGGATGGAGATGTTGGTGACTGCAGTAAGGTAGAGAGAGGATGGAGAGGTTGGTGACTGCAGTAAGGTGGAGAGAGGATGGAAAGGTTGGTGACTGTAGTAAGGTAGAGAGAGGATGGAGAGGTTGGTGACTGCAGTTAGGTAGAGAGAGGATGGAGAGGTTGGTGACTGCAGTAAGGTGGAGAGAGGATGGAAAGGTTGGTGACTGCAGTAAGGTAGAGAGAGGATGGAGAGGTTGGTGACTGCAGTTAGGTAGAGAGAGGATGGAGAGGTTGGTGACTGCAGTAAGGTAGAGTGGATGGAGAGGTTGGTGACTGCAGTAAGGTAGAGAGAGGCTGGAGATGTTGGTGACTGCAGTAAGGAGAGATACAGTAAGTCTGGGAGTATGGGGTGATACAGTAAGTCAGGGAGTATGGGGTGATACAGTAAGTCTGGGAGTATGGGGTGATACAGTAAGTCTGGGAGTATGGGGTGATACAGTAAGTCAGGGAGTATGGGGTGATACAGTAAGTCAGGGAGTATGGGGTGATACAGTAAGTCTGGGAGTATGGGGTGATACAGTACATCTGGGAGTATGGGGTGATACAGTAAGTCAGGGAGTATGGGGTGATACAGTAAGTCTGGGAGTATGGGGTGATATAGTAAGTCAGGGAGTATGGGGTGATACAGTAAGTCTGGGAGTATGGGGTGATACAGTAAGTCTGGGAGTATGGGGTGATACAGTAAGTCAGGGAGTATGGGGTGATACAGTAAGTTAGGGAGTATGGGGTGATACAGTAAGTCAGGGAGTATGGGGTGATACAGTAAGTCAGGGAGTATGGGGTGATACAGTAAGTCAGGGAGTATGGGGTGATACAGTAAGTCTGGGAGTATGGGGTGATACAGTAAGTCTGGGAGTATGGGGTGATACAGTAAGTCAGGGAGTATGGGGTGATACAGTAAGTTAGGGAGTATGGGGTGATACAGTAAGTCAGGGAGTATGGGGTGATACAGTAAGTCAGGGAGTATGGGGTGATACAGTAAGTCAGGGAGTATGGGGTGATACAGTAAGTCAGGGAGTATGGGGTGATACAGTAAGTCAGGGAGTATGGGGTGATACAGTAAGTCAGGGAGTATGGGGTGATACAGTAAGTCTGGGAGTATGGGGTGATACAGTACATCTGGGAGTATGGGGTGATACAGTAAGTCAGGGAGTATGGGGTGATACAGTAAGTATGGGAGTATGGGGTGATATAGTAAGTCAGGGAGTATGGGGTGATACAGTAAGTCTGGGAGTATGGGGTGATACAGTAAGTCTGGGAGTATGGGGTGATACAGTAAGTCAGGGAGTATGGGGTGATACAGTAAGTCAGGGAGTATGGGGTGATACAGTAAGTCTGGGAGTATGGGGTGATACAGTAAGTCTGGGAGTATGGGGTGATACAGTAAGTCAGGGAGTATGGGGTGATACAGTAAGTTAGGGAGTATGGGGTGATACAGTAAGTCAGGGAGTATGGGGTGATACAGTAAGTCAGGGAGTATGGGGTGATACAGTAAGTCAGGGAGTATGGGGTGATACAGTAAGTCAGGGAGTATGGGGTGATACAGTAAGTCAGGGAGTATGGGGTGATACAGTAAGTCAGGGAGTATGGGGTGATACAGTAAGTCAGGGAGTATGGGGTGATACAGTAAGTCAGGGAGTATGGGGTGATACAGTAGGTCTGGGGGAGGAAGGGAGTGGGCCATGGTCTTTCCAGATGTGATATAAAGTAAACGCTCAGTGCGTAAACAGACATGTCCAACATGATAACACAATAAAAGCTTTGAACACTTAGTGGGCCAGATCCTAACGTAGAACACATGCCCGTAACTTTAACTATTACATAAATCATGCATTGATATCAACGGGAGATGTAGGAATAAATGTGGGTTACATGCATATTTCTTAAGTCTTTTGCTGTAAAAGGACTTTCACGTAACACTGCCATCCTCCTCTCCCCCCTTTTTGTCTCTCTCGGTCTTTCTCATTCTACTCCTCCCTCAATCCCTCCATACCTCACTTTCTCTCTCCCCATCCCCTCCTCGCTCTCTCTACTGAGATGTGATCTGTCCCCCCAGGCTTGGCCATTTAGACAACCCTCAGCAGGAAGTGAAAACAGGGTGAGAGTTCTTCCTCACACAGGACGGGTCATAACTCATTGAGCCTGAGAGAAACTCAAGCTGCATAAATATCCCTGGTGATACTTCCCTGCCAAGTCTGCCTGTCTGTTACTACAATAGAGGATCAACTCTCTCACTTTTCCTCTGTCTTTTCTCGAGAGAGAGAGAGAGAGAGAGAGAGAGAGAGAGAGAGAGAGAGAGAGAGAGAGAGAGAGAGAGAGAGAGAGAGAGCATGTCTCCTCTCTCCCCCTTTCTCCTCCTACTCCCTCTCTTTCTCATTATCCTCCTCTTCATTTTCTCCCTCCTCATCCTCGTCCTCTTCCTTCCTATCCTCATTAGCATAAATGTAATTGCCATTGTCATCATTTTCTTAGCAGCAGCAACAGCAACTTCAGTAACAGTGGTGATAATAGTATTACAGTAGTCTTACCCTTGAAACAGAAAGCTCCATGTCTGTCAATAGGGTTGGGGAAGCCTGACTGGTCAGGGAATCGGTACAGGGTCCGGACCCCGAGCAGCCCTCCTCCACACTGGGGCCTGGGGACGGAGATGGGGTAGCGGGCGCTGCCATCTGACAGCCAGCCGTAATCACAGCGATCCAGTCCTCCACGCCACGCAGCGAACAGGTTACCAGGGGAGGCGAGCACCGCCCCCTGCCTCTCACACTCATGCTTGGCCTGGCGAAGGGTCAGCTTGTAGCTGACAGGAGTGTAGAACACCTCGCCTACAGTACAGGGGAGATATACACACACTTTACCCAAAGAGGCACACGCTGACATAGATTTAGCTCACTATCATGAAACACTAACAATAACACTCCCTCACCGTGTAGTTTATCTACATAGCAGTAGACGTCATAGGTCTCTTTAGGGTCTCTGAGCCCATACGTCCTGATCCCAGGTCTGTGCTTCATATCGCCCATGCAACCAGGACGGGGCTTCGTGATTGGGTATCTACAGGGAAGCGAGAGGGAGCATAGGAAATGTAGTCTTCAATACAAACTCTGACAGGATGGAGGTATCCCTGAGATGGGTATATCAGTTGAGAGCTCAGGTAACACACACACCTGACAGTCTGGTCAGCTATCCAGCCGGCGTCACACTGGTCCAGTCCGTCCTCGAAGGCGGCGGTCAGCTGTTGGGCTGTAGCGATGGTGGCCCCGGCAGCGAGACACGCGTCAATGGCCCCAGGGAAGGACAAGGTGTAACGACTAGAGCTAGATCTGTAGTGAAACACCACACCTGGAGAGACAGAGACAGGAGGTCAGTGTGTGTGTGTGTGTGTGTGTGTGTGTGTGTGTGTGTGTGTGTGTGTGTGTGTGTGTGTGTGTGTGTGTGTGTGTGTGTGTGTGTGTGTGTGTGTGTGTAGTTTTGGATCCACTGTTATCCAGATCCACTTACTGTACAAAAGGTGCATTCAAATAAGGAGACTGCGACAACCAAGTAACACGACTATGGTTCTGCAGAGGAATCAGACCCCTATTTTCCAAGTGCATGAGAGTTGATTATTTTTCCCTCTAGGAAGCTGGCTCCAGTTATAGAGTTGACTGAGTAGTTTGACGTGCAGTAAAAGGACAGTTGTTAGTCTGATAGAACAGTCTCTGTCTGTTGCCTAGTGAACAGAGACTGAACAGAGGCTGTATCTACACACACACAAAGGCTGTACTATATCAACAGGCTGTTGTTCATCTCTAATGTGGAATCTATGATAATCTGGGCTATTTAGGGGGTCTCTCCTTTTGAAAGATACCCAGCTTGAATGCCACACACAGTAGTACATTGTAACCCCCACCACCCCCCAAATGAGCTACATAACACCATGTATAGGACAAATCTATCAGAGCAGAATATTTGGAACACAGGTTTCTATGTTTAGTGAACAATACTACAGGTGTAGAGCCAGCTGACATCAGCATGCTACCCAGAAAGACTCCCAGAGAGACCTGCAGACAATGTGTGGTTTTGTTTACTAATGGACACTTGATGGACACTTGACTGCCGTGCTGTGAACCATGGTGATACTAGCTACTGTAGACTACTGATGAATTTGTCAGATGAGGGATACAGTTCTAGGTTACGAGCAGACCACCTCTATCTTATCCTCAGAAGACCTACACCAGCCCTGTAGGTCTGCACAGATCAGACCCAGCATGAGGTAATGTGTTACAACCAGAGTAACATAGCAGTACTCCCAGGGCAGAATACACAATAATGTTTCTCCATCTACGTATGCAGACCTGCTAAATGTTTCAGCCAGCCATCTGCTCTGCCTCACACATCACAGTCCCAGTCTGAATCTCCTGCCATCTGAGCAGGTAATGATGAAGCTGAGTCACTAACACCAGTCTTCAGGTCTCAAGATGTACAAGACCGTCCCCCTCCTGGAGTCCTACAACACCATTGTCTGCCAGTTACTTCCTCAATCTAGCGATGATGACTTGGCCTGCTGCTCAGCTCTGCTGTCCAAGAAAGCTAACTGCACTATTCCACCATAATAAGGCTGATACATGACCACACTGTGGCACCTTTACAGACTAACTAGAGGCTCCCTATGGACCAGCATGTCTGAGTGGGAATAACAGGAAACAGTTAGTATTAGAGAGTTTCACATGATTTATATTACCCAATAACTACTGGAACTAAAGACAAAAGCGCATGGACCACCCCTACGCAAAATGTATGCCGCATGACTGTAAGTCGCTTTGGATAAAAGATTCTGCTAAATGGCGTATATTATGTTATTTACACATTCTAATGGGCGAAATGTGTATGTGAGTGTGTGCTACTGTGTGTGTCTGCTACCGTGTGTGTGTCCACTCACCACTGACATTGAGATGAACAGTATCCTGGGTGTCCTCCATCCCATGCATGACTTCGCAGCGATAGAGCCCAGCGTCGCTAGCCCTCAGGTGGACAACGATCAGCGAGGCATTCCCTACTGCCTGGGGGTGGTTGGGCACAGACACCCTTCCCTTGTACTCCTGCCCCACCTTGATCACTCCTCCATGGGCCACCAGCACCACACGCTCCCCATCTCCCTCCACCTTGCTCCACTTGATCCTCAGCTGGTCCTCTGGGCCCTGGGTGCTAGGGGTGAGTGTGGGGGTGTGTGTGGTGGGGGTGATGGAGAAGTGGCATGGTAGCACCACCCTGCCAGCCAGAGAACCACTAACGGGGGCAGCCTTCTCTACCGTCATCCTCCATGATGGATCTAAAGACAGAGAAAGAGGGAGTTACTATCTAGCCATGCAAGTAAGGACACAAGTGTCTATATTATCAAAACTGATGAGCAAGTTTATGAGGTTTGGGATCATGGCTAGGGATCGGGGTTAAAGGTCATAAAGTGAGGGTCTAGGTCAGGGCTTAATAGTTAAAATGACTACAGAATGAGCATGTACAGTTATATCAGGTCAGATAGCACACAGGGTGGATGGGTGTAATTCAGGACAGATCGCCTGCAAGTCACTAAATGACAAAGAGCAGACACAGAGCATGGGTTTAGTTTGTGAATGGGTTTAGTTTGTGAATGGGTTTAGTTTGTGAATGGGTTTAGTTTGTGAATGGGCTTAGTTTGTGAATGGGTTTAGTTTGTGAATGGGCTTAGTTTGAGAATGGGTTTAGTTTGTGAATGGGTTTAGTTTGTGAATGGGTTTAGTTTGTGAATGGGCTTAGTTTGTGAATGGGTTTAGTTTGTGAATGGGCTTAGTTTGTGAATGGGTTTAGTTTGTGATGGATCATTTTTGTCTTCTTCTACTGCCTCTTAAGGGGAAAGTAATCAGAAAGTAATCAGATTACGTTACTGAGTTTGGGTAATGCAAACATTACGTTAATGATTACAATTTTGGACAGTTAACTAGTAACTAACAGATTACATTTAGAAAGTTACTTAACCAAACCTGTGTGCATGTGTGTGTGTCTTGAGGATTGAGAAAGATGAATGGAACTGCGTGAATGTCTCTTTCTGCTTTTGTGTAAAACTAATGACCTGTTTCCAGTTTGTCAGTGAAAAAACACCCACACGCATACACACACACACACACACACACACACACACACACACACACACACACACATACACACACAGCAAGACTCACCTTTTTCAGCTAAAGCAGAACAGAGAAACATCAGCCAGAGCAGGTGTCTGAGATGTAACATTTCTATAGAACCTGTGGAACCAATACACACTGAGTTCATTATATCAAAATGATCATGAATGACATACAGTATATACCTACTTTAACATCAACTGTAGCGATTGAGGGGGGAAATCCAGAGTGGGACCTAAACTAGTGACTCTACCTGTGCACACATGCACGCACTCCAGGGCCCTCACCTTGCATGGCCCTATTGGAACAGCTATGCACAGTCAGTTTTAAGTATTGACCAAGTCTGAGCAAGTGACATACTGTCGGCTGATGTAAGTAATCAAATCAAAGTTTATTTGCCACGTGCGCCGAATACAACAGGTGTAGACCTTACAGTGAAATACTTACTTACAGGCTCTAACCAAAAGTGTGAACAAAAGGTGTGTGTGTGTGTGTGTGTGTGTGTGTAGGTAAGTAAAGAAATAAAACAACAGTAAAAAGACATTTGAAAATAAGAGGAGCAAGGCTATATACAGACACCGGTTAGTCAGGCTTATTGAGGTAGTATGTACATGTAGATATGGTTAAAGTGACTATGCATATATGATGAACAGAGAGTAGCAGTAGTGTAAAAAGAGGGGTTGGGGGGGTACACAATGCAGATAGCCCGGTTAGACAATGTGCGGGAGCACTGGTTGGTCGGCCTAATTGAGGTAGTATTTACATGAATGTATAGTTAAAGTGACTATGCATATATGATAAACAGAGAGTAGCAGCAGTGTAAAAAAGGGGTTGGGGGGGGGTACACAATGCAAATAGTTCGGGTAACCATTTGGTTACCTGTTCAGGAGTCTTATGGCTTGGGGGTAAAAACTGTTGAGAAGCCTTTTTGTCCTAGACTTGGCACTCCAGTACCGCTTGCCATGCGGTAGTAGAGAGAACAGTCTATGACTGGGGTGGCTGGGGTCTTTAACAATTTTTAGGGCCTTCCTCTGACACCGCCTGGTGTAGAGGTCCTGGATGGCAGGCAGCTTAGCCCCAGTGATGTACTGGGCCGTACGCACTACCCTCTGAAGTGCCTTGCGGTTGGAGGCCAAGCAATTGCCGTACCATGCAGTGATGCAACCAGTTCTCGATGTTGCAGCTGTAGAACCTTTTGAGGATCTCAGGACCCATGCCAAATATTATTAGTTTCCTGAGGGGGAATAGGCTTTGTCATGCCCTCTTCACGACTGTCTTGGTGTGTTTGGACCATTCTAGTTTGTTGTTGATGTGGACACCAAGGAACTTGAAGCTCTCAACCTGCTCCAGTACAGTGACCTCGGGTCCTCCTTTTCCTGTAGTCCACAATCGTCTCTTTAGTCTTGGTTACGTTGAGGGAGAGGTTGTTATTCTGGCACCACCCAGCCAGGTCTCTGACCTCCTCCTATAGGCTGTCTCGTCGTTGTCGGTGATCAGGCCTACCACTGTTGTGTCGTCTGCTAACTTGATGATGGTGTTGGAGTCGTGCCTGGCCATGCAGTCGTGGGTGAACAGGGAGTACAGTAGGGGGCTGAGTACGCAGCCCTCGGGAGCTCCAGTGTTGAAGATCAGTGTGGCAGATGTGTTGCTACCTAACCTCACCACCCGGGGGCGGCCCGTCAGGAAGTCCAGGATCCAGTTGCAGAGGGAGGTGTTTAGTCCCAGGTTCCTTAGCTTAGTGATGAGCTGTGAGGGTACTATGGTGTTGAACGCTGAGCTGTAGTCAATGAATAGCATTCTCACATAGGTGTTCCTTTTGTCCAGGTGGGAAAGGGCAGTGTGGAGTGCAATAGAGATTGCATAATCTGTGGATTTGTTTGGGCGGTATGCAAATTGGAGTGGGTCTAGGGTTTCTGGGATAATGGTGTTGATGTGAGCCATTACCAGCCTTTCAGTAGACTATGTACTTAACATGATTCTTTTTGTTTAGCCTTTGTGTTGAAATGCCTACATGCTAAATTTACTACAACCTACTTCACTTCACTATGGTGTTGAAAGGTAAAACACAAAAACACAGAGCTAGGAGCCCTATTGTCTGACAATAGAGTGTGGTGCTGTTCTAGAACAGGGGAACCAATGGACAAGAGACTCATGACTATAAAAGCTACAGCCACTAAGTAGGATAATGGAACTAATAAAAACCTTGTTGGGACACTACGTTGAGTCGTATTGGAACAATAAGTGAAATTACACACTGAAAACAGCTTTGACAAGCAGGGACATCTCTCCAGCAGCTCCGTGGAAAATGGCTAAACACACACACACCTGGCTGAAGCTGAGGGCAATGGGGACAATTTCACTCCAGATGTTCCTTCGCGCAATTGGACAACTGTAACGTGCGCCACTCAGAGGCGTCCCGAAACAGAAATGATAAATTCGCTTGCGTCTCGATCGTCTACAGCAGCAGCTGTGCTGAAAAGGTTATATGTTGTCGATCACTGTAAATGGCCTGGCCATTAAAGCGCTAACCCCTGGTGTGAGGTCTGTTAATGGAGCTGTTGTAGGCTATTGGTCCTCGATCATTGAGAACATTCCTCAACCTGACCACCCAAACACCTCTCTCTTTGAATGCCCGTGGATGTACAGTATAGACGGTGATCAATCACAACAAGCAAAGCGTGAAACATGTCAATGAGCAGACATCAATGTGAACCATCATCTACAACAGGCCTTGTTACAAAGACGTCCACTGCAAAACGTCTCATATGCGACGGAGAAAACGGCAGTTTATTCAAAAGTAATAATAAGACTACCCTTACTTAGCCTATGACAAATGACAACAGGCATACTTAAAAAAGCAATTCAATCAAGCAACGATAATATCCTACCTTGGGTCCAGATATCCACCAACTAAGTTTTCGATCAAGTTTCCAAAGATCCCGGATTCTAGTTCCAGAACCAGACTAATATACGTTCTAGTTCCCGCTGTATAGAGCTCTCTTTCTCTCCTCAGAGCGCAGTCTACTCGGACATCAGCTAGGAGTCTCCTCCAATCTGCCCCGGCTTCAAGTTCAAATCCACCTCACACCCACTACTATTATCCGTCACCAGCTAGAGGAGGGGCGCACATGCCCTACACACAAATGTCTATACCGCCCCGTATCATAAAACACAAGGGGGTAGAGAGAGAGATAGAGAGATGGGGTTGCCTAAAACAATTTATGCTCCATAAGTTAAAATGACTCAGTAGCGCACCCAGGCAGAATCCCAACAAATAAGTTACCGGTAATCATTTCACAATGTTTTCAATGTCCTCCGGGATGCGATATAAATGATGCCATATAAGATAACTGTCTTTCCATCATTGTCTGTGTGTAGCCCCCCCAAAACAGATCATTATCAAACCACAGTTAACATACTAGAGAACACAACAGCCCTTGTTATATTTTATCTTAGCCTTCACTTTATTTTATTACACTGTATTAGAGTTTCATACACATATAGCATTACATAAGGAACTGACACTTTTGTTCATCATCTTAAAATAAGCACCCTGAGCTTTAGTTCATGTTCCTCCATCTTGAGGATACAAATATCCCTCACATTATTATAAATTATCCCATTGGTAAACAATGGTACAGTATAAAAATACTTCTTCACTTCTGTCTATTTAACAGTCTATTTGGCCTCCTCTGTAATTCTGTTCAGTAGTTTCAGTGATAGAGGATGGCACAGGATTGAGTGGTCGGGGAGTTCTATACAGCTGGAACTAGAACGTCTTGATAGGCGGAGAGATGGAGGATAGAGCAAGGGTGGCCAACCCTTTTCTCTAGAGCTAGTGGGCTTTAGTTCCAGCCCTGCCATTACACCTGATTCAGCTTGCCAAGGTCCTTATGATGAGCAGCTGATTAGTACCAGGTGTTGGCCACACCTGTGTAGAGGGATAGAGAGACAGAGAAAGCAAGGGATGGAGGATAGAGAGGGAAAATAGTGAGTGATAGAATATCCCAATGTGCTCCCTACCCCGTCCCCTTGGCCCTAACCCTTTGATGTTTGCAGATGTGGAAGGAATGTGGTGGAAGCTCCATCACTACACTGCTTATACCTATCCAGATCTTGTAGATTTACAAACATAGAAGGGTTAATTAGGGCTAAGGGGAAGGGGTAGGGAGCGAGCTGGGACCAGCTGATAGAGTGACAGAGAAGTAAGTGATGGAGGATAGAGAGATAAAATGAGTGAGGGATAGGCAGAATTTGATGGAGGAGTGAAAAGTCAGTACTCAGAAGTCCTTAAACAGGTCTTCAGAGTCAGGACTGACATCAGTAGAACGCTGGAGAGCCTGATCCTCATTGGTTGCAGCCTTGGACGATGACGGGGGTCCCTCCTTCCAACACACACAGTAAAACGTAAGTATAATCCAAACAGTAAAACAATGTACTGGTATTTATTGCATGTACTGCATCAGAGCAATGACAGTGTGCTGTTTTTTTTTCTCGAACCAATGGCTGTATACCTGTATGAAAACCACATTGGAATGTATGCTACTGAGATTCAAAGCAATGGCTGTATACCTGTATGAAAACCACATTGGAATGTAATGCTACTGAGATTCAAACCAATGGCTGTATACCTGTATGAAAACCACATTGGAATGTAATGCTACTGAGATTCAAACCAATGGCTGTATACCTGTATGAAAACCACATTGGAATGTATGCTACTGAGATTCAAACCAATGTCTGTATACCAGTATGAAAACCACATTGGAATGTAATGCTACTGAGATTCAAACCAATGGCTGTATACCTGTATGAAAACCACATTGGAATGTATGCTACTGAGATTCAAACCAATGGCTGTATACCTGTATGAAAACCACATTGGAATGTATGCTACTGAGATTCAAACCAATGGCTGTATACCTGTATGAAAACCACATTGGAATGTAATGCTACTGAGATTCAAACCAATGTCTATATACCTGTATGAAAACCACATTGGAATGTATGCTACTGAGATTCAAACCAATGTCTGTATACCTGTATGAAAACCACATTGGAATGTAATGCTACTGAGATTCAAACCAATGTCTGTATACCTGTATGAAAACCACATTGGAATGTAATGCTACTGAGATTCAAACCAATGTCTGTATACCTGTATGAAAACCACATTGGAATGTCATGCTACTGAGATTCAAACCAATGGCTGTATACCTGTATGAAAACCACATTGGAATGTAATGCTACTGAGATTCAAACCAATGGCTGTATACCTGTATGAAAACCACATTGGAATGTATGCTACTGAGATTCAAACCAATGTCTGTATACCTGTATGAAAACCACATTGGAATGTAATGCTACTGAGATTCAAACCAATGGCTGTATACCTGTATGAAAACCACATTGGAATGTAATGCTACTGAGATTCAAACCAATGGCTGTATACCTGTATGAAAACCACATTGGAATGTATGCTACTGAGATTCAAACCAATGTCTGTATACCTGTATGAAAACCACATTGGAATGTAATGCTACTGAGATTCAAACCAATGTCTGTATACCTGTATGAAAACCACATTGGAATGTAATGCTACTGAGATTCAAACCAATGGCTGTATACCTGTATGAAAACCACATTGGAATGTAATGCTACTGAGATTCAAACCAATGTCTGTATACCTGTATGAAAACCACATTGGAATGTATGCTACTGAGATTCAAGTGCAAGGAAGGAGGAGGAACAGTTCAATGGGCTAATGAAGCAGGTTTACAGCCTGGTCTCCATGTGGAAACAGGAAGTGTGTATCAGGTAGCCTGTTAGGCAGGACTGGAAACACATGGGCATGTTGAATACCTGTGTGTGTGTGTGTGTGTGTGTGTGTGTGTGTGTGTGTGTGTGTGTGTGTGTCTGTCAGGGAAAGCGGGAGAAAATCAAACATCAGCTTCACTCACCCACTGAACTGACCTACATCAAACAGAAGACAGTAGTGTGATTGACTACAGTCGGTCTGACACCACAGGTTGGCTTGTTAAAGGGTTCAACTTTTATACATTTTTACCAATTTATATCAGGTTTTCACTACATTTAGTATAGTATAGTATAGTGTTACTCATCCTGAAACACTCAAAGACTCATATCAACCCTGGAGGCAACACTCACAGGGAGAGATGGACTTCAATATAGAGTTTATGACACACACACACACACACACACACACACACACACACACACACACATACACATACACACACACTCAAACCATTAACACTCCCCCCAAAAGTTCAAACAAAACATGTGAACCCACTTTCACACACTTTGAGCTCTCTCCTGTGTGGAAACAGTGTGTCAGTAGTTGGGAGCAGTTTACATTGTGTGTGTGTGTGTACTCATCTGAAAGCTGAGTCACTCCACTGTAACATACTACAGTGACTGCTAATGAGTAAACAGGTTTGATACACACCACTTTAACAGAGATATTAGTTATAATGCTGAACTAACAGCAGAACCTAACATCACTATCACAACAAACTCCTCACTTCCTTCACCATCAAACAGTCCCCTTGTTAAACACACCAATGTCAATGTTGTGTGTGTGTGTGTGTGTGTGTGTGTGTGTGTGTGTGTGTGTGTGTGTGTGTGTGTGTGTGTGTAGTGTATGAAGAGAGCAAAGCCATTCAACTTGTTATAAATCATTATCACCAATATGAACACATTTAAACTCCTGAAAGTAGTTAGGCAAGGTGAGATCACACAGGCATAGGGGAGTGCATGGAGAGATGAGAACCGTAGACTACGGATGGACACCCATACATACAGGTGGTCCTGTGACACATCAGTAATCCCCTCCATGGTAATGTTTCTGTATGAAACAGAAGGTAGTACTGACTGATGTAAACACAGGTCCGTCTCTGAGCCTCAGATGGAGGAGATTAGTGTGTGTGTGTGTGTGTGTGCCAGGTATTGTTTACAAATCCAGTCACATGCAACCACACACATGGAGTACACACACAGAGCTGTATCAATACCAGGTATTGTAGCGATTATAAGTGCTTATCGTTTGCAGAGCTTGTGTGCGTGTGTGTGTGTACTGCAGTCTATCTTAAAACAGAGAGGGCCAGTTTGTCATGGGAAAATCAGCCAATGCACAGCAGAACTGTAAACTGACAAATGTATTCTCTTGAACTAGTATAAAGCCTTTAACACAAGGACATGACAATAATACCATGTTTGACATAATCATTATTATGAGAGCTGCCAGTGGACTGTCAGTCTGCTCAACCTCCTTTGCTTTACCCAGAATCGACCAGGTGAATCCATGTGAAAGTTATGATCCCTTATTGATGTCACTTGTTAAATCCACTTCAGTGTAGATGAAGGGGAGGAGACAGGTTAAAGATGGATGTTTAAGCCTTTAAGCCTTGAGACAATTGAGATATGGATTGTGTAGGAGTGCCATTCAGAGGGTGAATGGGAAAGACAACACATTTAAGTGCCTTTGAACGCGGTATGGTAGTAGTTGGCAGGCTCAGCCACACCGGTTTGAGTCAAGAACTTCAACGCTGCTGGTTTTTCACGCTCAACAGTTTCCCATGTGCATCAGTAATGGTCCACCACCCAAAGGACATCCAGCCAACTTGACACAACTGTGGGAAGCATTGGAGCCAACATGGGCAAGCATCCTTGTGGAACGCTTTCGACACCTTGTAGCCACGACAAATTGATTCTGTTCTGAGAGCAAAAGGGGGGTGTTCCTAATGTTTGGTATACTCAGCATGCACTACCGTTCCAGCTACGATAGTCATTTACAACATGAACAATGTCTACACTGTATTTCTGATCAATTTGATGTTATTTTAATGGACACAAAAATGTGCTTTTCTTTCAAAAACAAGGAAATGTTTAAGTGACCCCAAATTTTTGAATGGTAGTGTATGTGTAAACCTCTAAATAATGCATGTGTCACACCCAGACCACAGAGAGCCCTTGTTTCTGTATGGTGTAGTAGGTCAGGGCGTGACTAGGGGGTATTCTAGTTGATAATTTCTATGTTGTGTTCTAGTTTATATTTTCTATGTTGGTGTTTTGTATGATTCCCAATTAGAGGCAGCTGGTAATCGTTGTCTCTAATTGGGGATCATATTTAAGTAGATATTTCTCCCACCTGTGTTTGTAGAATATTGTTTTGTGTTTGTGCCTGTGCACCACGTACACACGTTTAGTTGTTCGTTTATTGATTTATTGTTTATTCTTTAAGTTTCACTTTACAATAAATATGTGGAACTCAACATCCGCTGCGCCTTGGTCCTGTTCTTACGACAACTGTGACAGCATGGGACGAGACCCATAAAACAAGTGCACAATAACACACAGCCAACGGACATTATAACAACAACCGACAAGGACAATGGGTAACAGTATTATAATGTCCGTTGGTTGTGTGAGTACCTGTGCTGTTGTATCGGCTTCCATGCTGCGTGTTATTATGCACTAGTTCTATGGGTCTCGTCCCGAGTATTATTTAGAGGTTTACACCTCGCTGTTTTGTTTGGGTGGAGAAAATATTACGTATTCTGGTGCCTGTCTCCAATCATTATACAATGTGACATATAGATTGCATTTGATTACTGCTACTGTGCTATTTGGGTTGCTAAATAAATGTGTCCCACCGTTCTTGATTTCTTGCCCTTTTCCCCCTATACATTCTGTGTGTTCCAGTCTAGAACACAATCAGCATTACCATAAAGCCAGAGAGCCTGCAGGAGAACAGGTGTTTTCTACAGGTTGTCCTCCCCCATACTGCAGGAGACCAGGTGTTTTCTACAGGTTGTCCTCCCCCATACTGCAGGAGACCAGGTGTTTTCTACAGGTTGTCCTCCCCCATACTGCAGGAGACCAGGTGTTTTCTACAGGTTGTTCTCCTCCATACTGCAGGAGACCAGGTGTTTTCTACAGGTTGTCCTCCACCATACTGCAGGAGACCAGGTGTTTTCTACAGGTTGTTCTCCTCCATACTGCAGGAGACCAGGTGTTTTCTACAGGTTGTCCTCCCCCATACTGCAGGAGACCAGGTGTTTTCTACAGGTTGTCCTCCCCCATACTGCAGGAGAACAGGTGTTTTCTACAGGTTGTCCTCCCCCATACTGCAGGAGACCAGGTGTTTTCTACAGGTTGTTCTCCTCCATACTGCAGGAGACCAGGTGTTTTCTACAGGTTGTCCTCCCCCATACTGCAGGAGACCAGGTGTTTTCTACAGGTTGTTCTCACCCATACTGCAGGAGACCAGGTGTTTTCTACAGGTTGTCCTCCACCATACTGCAGGAGACCAGGTGTTTTCTACAGGTTGTCCTCCCCATACTGCAGGAGACCAGGTGTTTTCTACAGGTTGTCCTCCCCATACTGCAGGAGACCAGGTGTTTTCTACAGGTTGTCCTCCCCCATACTGCAGGAGACCAGGTGTTTTCTACAGGTTGTCCTCCCCCATACTGCAGGAGACCAGGTGTTTTCTACAGGTTGTCCTCCCCCATACTGCAGGAGACCAGGTATTTTCTACAGGTTGTTCTCCTCCATACTGCAGGAGACCAGGTGTTTTCTACAGGTTGTCCTCCACCATACTGCAGGAGACCAGGTGTTTTCTACAGGTTGTCCTCCCCCATACTGCAGGAGACCAGGTGTTTTCTACAGGTTGTCCTCCCCCATACTGCAGGAGACCAGGTGTTTTCTACAGGTTGTTCTCCTCCATACTGCAGGAGACCAGGTGTTTTCTACAGGTTGTTCTCCTCCATACTGCAGGAGACCAGGTGTTTTCTACAGGTTGTCCTCCCCCATACTGCAGGAGAACAGGTGTTTTCTACAGGTTGTCCTCCCCCATACTGCAGGAGACCAGGTGTTTTCTACAGGTTGTTCTCCTCCATACTGCAGGAGACCAGGTGTTTTCTACAGGTTGTTCTCCTCCATACTGCAGGAGACCAGGTGTTTTCTACAGGTTGTCCTCCCCCATACTGCAGGAGACCAGGTGTTTTCTACAGGTTGTCCTCTACCATAGTTCAAGAACAGCCGAGCGAGCATCTACAACATGGAGAGACTATGGACCAATAAAAACACTGTTCTGTTCTGTTGAATCTCCTCTCCTTCTCCCCTCCTCAGAACTAGGAGGCAGTGTCATTATGTCTTCTTCATCTGTCACTGCATGACAGGCACAAGCAGATCCATGACACCAGGAACGATGTCACACAGTTAAGTGCATGGTGACAGAATGACAAATAAGAGATGCTTAATTAAGAGCTAGCCTCTTTAATGACACTTGGAATTTATTAGGATCCCCATTAGCCACCGCAAAAGCATCAGCTACTCTTCCTGGGTCCACATGAACATGAACAAATAGATAGTACAGAACATTATTAGTCAAGGACTGAAATATATACATTTTTTTAAATCACACAGTGTACATATCAGTACATACACACAATACTGTATATAGGTCTACTACTGTATATAGGTCTAATAGAGTAAAGTGCAAATTACAATACAATATATATAAAATGGCTATGTCTCTTCACAGTCCCTTTTGTGCATTAAGGTGTTTTTAATCTGTTTTGTAAACTGGTTTAATGCTAGCTTGAGTTACCTGGGGTGGCAGAGAGGTCCATGAAGTCATGGCTCTATTTAATACTGTGCGTTTCCTAGCCTCTGTTCTGGACCTGGGGACTGTGTCTTGTGTTGTACCGATGAGTGTCCGAACTGTGTGCCAACTGCTTGAACAGACAGTTTGGTACCTTCAACACATCAATACCTCGCACAAAGACCAATAGTGATGAAGTCAATCTCTCTTCAACTTTGAGCGAGGAGAGACTGACATGCATGTTACTGACACTTTCCCTGTGTGTACATCTACAGCTGAAGTCGGAAGTTTATATACACTTAGGTTGGAATCATTAAAACTCGTTTTTCAACCACTCCACACATTTCTTGTTAACAAACTATAGTTTTGGCATGTACTTTGTGCATGACACAAGTCATTTTTCCAACAATTGTTTACACAATTGTTTAACTTATAATTCACTGTATCACAATTCCAGTGGGTCAGAAGTTCACATACACTAAGTTGACTGTGCCTTTAAACAGCTTGGAAAATTCCAGGAAATTATGTCATGGCTTTAGAAGCTTCTGATAGGCTAATTGACATAATTTGAGTCAATTGGAGGTGTACCTGTGGATGAATTTCAAGGCCTACCTTCAAACTCACTGCCTCTTTGCTTGACATCATGGGAAAATTAAAAAAGAAATCAGCCAAGACCTTAGGGGGAAAAAATTGTAGACCTCCACAAGTCTGGTTCTTCCTTGGAAGAAATGTCCAAATGCCTGAAGGTACCACGTTCATCTGTACAAACAATAGTACACAAGTATAAACACCATGGGACCACACAGCCATCATACCGCTCAGGAAGGAGACACGTTCTGTCTCCTAGAGATGAACATACTTTGGTGTGAAAAGGGCAAATCAATCCCAGGACAACAGCAAAGGACCTTGTGAAGATGCAGGAGGAAACAGGTACAAAAGTATCTATATCCACAGTAAAACAAGTCCTATATCGACATAACCTGAAAGGCTGCTCAGCAAGGAAGAAGCCACTGCTCCAAAACCACAATAAAAAAAGCCAGACTACGGTTTGCAACTGCACATGGGGATAAAGATCGTACTTTTTGGAGAAATGTCCTCTGGTCTGATGAAACACAAATAGAACTGTTTGGTCATAATGACCATCGATATGTTCGGAGGAAAAAGGGGGAGGCTTGCAAGCCAAAGAACACCATCCCAACCCGTGAAGCACGGGGGTGGCAGCATCATGTTGTGGGGGGTGCTTTGCTGCAGGAGGGACTGGTGCACTTCACAAAATAGATGGCATCTTGAGGAAGGAGAAGTATGTGGATATATTGAAGCAACATCTCAAGACATCAGTCAGGAAGTTAAAGCTTGGTTGCAAATGAGTCTTCCAAATGGACAATGACCCCAAGCATACTTCCAAAGTTATGGCAAAATGGCTTAAGGACAACAAAGTCAAGGTATTGGAGTGGCCATCAAAAAGCCCAGACCTCAATCCCATAGAAAATGTGTGGGTAGAACTGAAAAAGTGTGTGTGAGCAAGGAGGCCTACAAACCTGACTCAGTTACACCAGCTCTGTCAGGAGGAATGGGCCAAAATTCACCCAACTTATTGTGGGAAGCTTGTGGAAGGCTACCCAAAACGTTTGACCCAAGTTAAACAATTTAAAGGCAATGCTACTAAATACTAATTGAGTGTATGTAATCTTCTGACTCACCGGGAATGTGATGAAAGGAATTGTGGAAACTGAGTTTAAATGTATTTGGCTAAGGTGTATGTAAACATCCGACTTCAACTGTAAGTGCGATATGTGCTGCGTTGTTCTGGACCAATTGCAATTTACCTGTGACCTGTCTGGTAGACTGAGATGTCAAGAAGGCAGAGCTTCCTGGCCTATCATGGACAGACCTCTTCTCCTTTTAGCAACCATTGAGTCTATATGTTTTGACCATGACAGGTTGCTATCTATGGTTTCACCCAGCCGTTTCGTCTCCTCAACTTGCTTAATAGCCACATTATTCAATATTAGATCTAAACGAGGTTTAGTTTTGAGAGAGTGACTTTTCCCAAAAATGTTTCTCTTAGTTTGAGATATTTATCACCAGCCTATTGCTAGTTACCCATTCTTAAACTGATTGGAGCTCTATGTTAAGTGTCTCAGTTATTTATTTTTTGTCACAATGTATTCCGCTACCAACCTCAGCAATTTACTATCCAGGTTGTCGGTACCAGGTGGTTTGTCCTTATTTATAGATAGCAAAAATAAATTAACCTCTTCCACACACACTTTGTGAAACTCAAAACTACAGTCGTGGCCAAAAGGTTTTGAGAATGACACAACTTTTAATTTCCACAAAGTTTGCTGCTTCAGTGTCTTTAGGTATTTTTGTCAGATGTTACTATGGAATACTGAAGTATAATTACAAGCATTTCATAAGTGTCAAAGGCTTTTATTGACAATTACATGAAGTTGATGCAAACAGTCAATATTTGCATTGTTGAGCCTTCTTTTTCAAGACCTCTGCAATCCGCCCTGGCATGCTGTCAATTAACTTCTGGGCCACATCCTGACCGACGGCAACCCATTCTTGCATAATCAATGCTTGGAGTTTCTCAGAATTTGAGGGGTTTTGTTTGTCCACCCGCCTCTTGAGGATTGACCACAAGTTCTCAATGGGATTAAGGTCTGGGGAGTTTCCTGGCCATGGACCCAAAATATTGATGTTTTGCTCCCCGGGCCACTTAGTTATCACAAGGTGCTCCATTATGCTGGAAAAGGCATTGTTTTTCACCAAACTGTTCCTGGATGTTTGGGAGAAGTTGCTCTCGGAGGATGTGTTGGTACCATTCTTTATTCATGGCTGTGTTCTTAGGCAAAATTGTGAGTGAGCCCACTCCTTTGGCTGAGAAGCAACCCCACAAATGAATAGTCTCAGGATGCTTTACTGTTGGCATGCCACAGGACTGATGGTAGCGCTCACCTTGTCTTCTCCGGACAAGCTTTTTTCCAGGTGCCCCAAACAATCGGAAAGGGGATTCATCAGAGAAAAGGACTTTACCCCAGTCCTCAGCAGTCCAATCCCTGTACCTTTTGAAGAATATCAGTCTGTCCTGATGTTTTTCCTGGAGAGAAGTGGCTTCTTTGTTGCCCTTCTTGACACCAGGCCATCCTCCAAAAGTCTTCGCCTCACTGTGTGTGCAGATACACTCACACCTGCCTGCTGCCATTCCTGAGCAAGCTCTGTACTGGTGGTGCCCCGATCCCGCAGCTGAATCAACTTTAGGAGACGGTCCTGGCGCTTGCTGGACTTTCTTGGGCGCCCTGAAGCCTTCTTCAATTGAACCGCTCTCCTTGAAGTTCTTGATGATCCAATAAATGGTTGATTTAGGTGCAATCTTACTGGCAGCAATATCCTTGCCTGTGAAGCCCTTTTTGTGCAAAGCAATGATGACGGCATGTGTTTCCTTGCATGTAACCATGTTTGACAGAGGAAGAACAATGATTCCAAGCACCACCCTCCTTTTGAAGCTTCCAGTCTGTTATTCGAACTCAATCAGCATGACAGAGTGATCTCCAGCCTTGTCCTCGTCAACACTCACACCTGTGTTAACGAGAGAATCACTGACACGATGTCAGCTGGTCCTTTTGTGGCAGGGCTGAAATTGCCATCTCCTCTTCTGTCCTGTCTCCTCCTCTATAAACCAACAGTGATGAGTTAATCGCGACAGACCAGTAGCATTGTTGGAATCATCTAATGTTGCATCATACAACATGTTTGTTTACTATGCCAAGCTACTGTCTGTAGGTTATAGGGTGTTTTTATTTATAGGGATTATTTAAGGTACTTTTAAAAGTCAGGCTCTTCCAAGACCCTCTGAGTCGGTCCAAGAGTGACTTAACTCCAGTCAGTCAGCCAAAAGTTTGAGCTCTTTAGCTCTCACAGTAAACATAGACTGCTGGCCTGGTGATGAGATGTTTTCACTGCCTGTCATGTGTGACTCCTGGACAAGAGCAGGGAGAGAGGCTCTGTCACATGTTTATACACGCACTCGCACTGACTCACACACACATTCCAGTGTGCACGTATGCACAAGCGCACACACACACTCTGTCTGAGAGATGTTGTCACCAATGTGAAGTGGCCAGTGGACCCGTTTATGACAGCTACCATGTAAATCCTATACGCCATTTGGCTCAAATATTTTGGTTTTCAAAGGTACAGTATGTCCCTATGTTGTGGCTATTAAAGAGGCAACAGCAGTCTAGTTTGAGAGCTCATCTGAAGCTAGGAGTGTAAAGCTGAACCATCCATAAACACAGACAGAAACAGACTTCCAGTGGAAAAGCCAGGACCTTTTACATGTCTCTGGCAAAGTTTCAGACAGTGAGAGAGGAGGGGTGGGAGAGAGAGAGAGGCAGAGAAGTGTGTGTGTGGGGGGTGGGCGGGGGCAACAAAGTAACATGTCTATTTCAGAGAAGAGGAATACAGAGAAAGACCAAATCCCAGTGGATGTGTGTTTGGCAGACTGGAAACAAGCTTTCAGGAGACCATGTTGGGAAACTCATCATCACGTCACCCCTCTGTTTCTCAGCCACCTTTTCCTCTATTTGTGTCTGTGAGTGCGTGTGTGTGTGTGTGTGGGCGGGGGGGGGGGGCACCCTCACTAGGTAGACCCATTTGAGGATTACAGTTTGATTTAGAGTTTGGCAGTACACATATCTGAGAAGGAAACATGGAGAGACTTTACCGCAGAGAGAGAGAGAGAGAGGTGTTTACTGTTATTTTTTACTGTTTATTTCACTTTTGTTTATTATCTATTTCACTTGCTTTGGCATGCCAATAAAGCCCTTTGAATTGAATTGAGAGAGAGAGTGTGCGAGAGGGAGAGTGTGAGTGAGTGAGGCTGTGTGTGTGTGTGCGTTGTATCAGTATGTCTGTTTCTGCGCTGGCTCTGGGGTTGGTCTCTTAGCAACCGTGTCAGGAGGTTGCAGGTGACGGAAGTGGCGTTTACGGCAGGGCACCATGTCTGTGATGTCATTCAGACTGTCGTCCAATGGGCTTCGGCTACGCAATGTCCCTGAGGAGAGAACATGCAGGAGTCAGTACAGAGGTTAAATATATGAACTTAACCTTTGAGCTACTGAGTCACATAGAGTCAATACGGAGTCCAATTGTAAGATTGGTTTCAGACCAATCGTCTACAACAGAATGTTTGACTCTACTATAGAATATGTTAAAAACTTCCACTATATAGCTACATGTGTCTCAGCTTCTTAAACAGACTGAACACAATGCTGCTCGATCATCCTATTTTTCTAACTTAATTGAGGAAAATAAGAACAATCCGAAATTCCTTTTTGATACTGTCGCAAAGCTAACTAAAAAGCAGCATTCCCCAAGAGAGGATGACTTTCACTTTAGCAGTGATAAATTCATGAACTTCTTTGAGGAAAAGATTATGATTATTAGAAAGCAAATTACGGACTCCTCTTTAAACCTGCGTATTCCTCCAAACCTCAGTTGTCCTGAGTCTGCACAACTCTGCCAGGACCTAGGATCAAGAGAGACGCTCAAGTCTTTTAGTACTATATCTCTTGACACAATGATGAAAATAATCATGGCCTCTAAACCTTCAAGCTGCATACTGGACCCTATTCCAACTAAACTACTGAAAGAGCTGCTTCCTGTGCTTGGCCCTCCTATGTTGAACATAATAAACGGCTCTCTATCCACTGGATGTCTACCAAACTCACTAAAAGTGGCAGTAATAAAGCCTCTCTTGAAAAAGCCAAACCTTGACCCAGAAAATATAAAAACTATCGGCCTATATCGAATCTTCCATTCCTCTCAAAAATTTTAGAGAAGGCTGTTGCGCAGCAACTCACTGCCTTCCTGAAGACAAACAATGTATACGAAATGCTTCAGTCTGGTTTTAGACCCCATCATAGCACTGAGACGGCACTTGTGAAGGTGGTAAATGACATTTTAATGGCAACGGACCGAGGCTCTGCATCTGTCCTCGTGCTCCTAGACCTTAGTGCTGCTTTTGATACCATCGATCACCACATTCTTTTGGAGAGATTGGAAACCCAAATTGGTCTACACGGACATGTTCTGGCCTGGTTTAGATCTTATCTGTCGGAAAGATATCAGTTTGTCTCTGTGAATGGTTTGTCCTCTGACAAATCAACTGTAAATTTCGGTGTTCCTCAAGGTTCTGTTTTAGGACCACTATTGTTTTCACTATATATTTTACCTCTTGGGGATGTTATTCGAAAACATAATGTAAACTTTCACTGCTATGCGGATGACACACAGCTGTACATTTCAATGAAACATGGTGAAGCCCCAAAATTGCCCTCGCTAGAAGCATGTGTTTCAGACATAAGGAAGTGGATGGCTGCAAACTTTCTACTATTAAACTCAGACAAAACAGAGATGCTTGTTCTAGGTCCCAAGAAACAAAGAGATCTTCTGTTGAATCTGACAATTAATCTTAATGGTTGTACAGTCGTCTCAAATAAAACTGTGAAGGACCTCGGCGTTACTCTGGACCCTGATCTCTCTTTTGAAGAACATATCAAGACCATTTTGAGGACAGCTTTTTTCCATCTACGTAACATTGCAAAAATCAGAAACTTTCTGTCCAAAAATGATGCAGAAAAATTAATCCATGCTTTTGTCACTTCTAGGTTAGACTACTGCAATGCTCTATTTTCCGGCTACCCGGATAAAGCACTAAATAAACTTCAGTTAGTGCTAAATACGGCTGCTAGAATCCTGACTAGAACCAAAAAATTTGATCATATTACTCCAGTGCTAGCCTCTCTACACTGGCTTCCTGTCAAAGCAAGGGCTGATTTCAAGGTTTTACTGCTAACCTACAAAGCATTACATGGGCTTGCTCCTACCTACTATCTCTCTGATTTGGTCCTGCCGTACATACCTACACGTACGCTACGGTCACAAGACGCAGGCCTCCTAATTGTCCCTAGAATTTCTAAGCAAACAGCTGGAGGCAGGGCTTTCTCCTATAGAGCTCCATTTTTATGGAACGGTCTGCCTACCCATGTCAGAGACGCAAACTCGGTCTCAACCTTTAAGTCTTTACTGAAGACTCATCTCTTCAGTGGGTCATATGATTGAGTGTAGTCTGGCCCAGGAGTGGGAAGGTGAACGGAAAGGCTCTGGAGCAACGAACCGCCCTTGCTGTCTCTGCCTGGCCGGTTCCCCTCTTTCCACTGGGATTCTCTGCCTCTACCCTGTTACGGGGGCTGAGTCACTGGCTTACTGGGGCTCTCTCATGCCGTCCCTGGGGGTGCGTCACCTGGGTGGGTTGATTCACTGTTGTGGTCAGCCTGTCTGGGTTGGCGCCCCCCCCCCCTTGGGTTGTGCCGTGGCGGAGATCTTTGTGGGCTATACTCGGCCTTGTCTCAGGATGGTAAGTTGGTGGTTGAAGATATCCCTCTAGTGGTGTGGGGACTGTGCTTTGGCAAAGTGGGTGGGGTTATATCCTTCCTGTTTGGCCCTGTCCGGGGTGTCCTCGGATGGGGCCACAGTGTCTCCTGACCCCTCCTGTCTCAGCCTCCAGTATTTATGCTGCAGTAGTTTATGTGTCGGGGGCTAGGGTCAGTTTGTTATATCTGGAGTACTTCTCCTGTCCTATTCGGTGTCCTGTGTGAATCTAAGTGTGCGTTCTCTAATTCTCTCCTTCTCTCTTTCTTTCTCTCTCTCGGAGGACCTGAGCCCTAGGACCATGCCCCAGGACTACCTGACATGATGACTCCTTGCTGTCCCCAGTCCACCTGGCCATGCTGCTGCTCCAGTTTCAACTGGCCTGGGCCCTAGGACCATGTCCCAGGACTACCTGACATGATGACTCCTTGCTGTCCCCAGTCCACCTGGCCATGCTGCTGCTCCAGTTTCAACTGTTCTGCCTTACTATTATTCAACCATGCTGGTCATTTATGAACATTTGAACATCTTGGCCACGTTCTGTTATAATCTCCACCCGGCACAGCCAGAAGAGGACTGGCCACCCCACATATGCTCTCTCTAATTCTCTCTTTCTTTCTCTCTCTCGGAGGACCTGAGCCCTAGGACCGTGCCCCAGGACTACCTGACATGATAACTCCTTGCTGTCCCCAGTCCACCTGACTGTGCTGCTGCTCCAGTTTCAACTGTTCTGCCTTACTATTATTCAACCATGCTGGTCATTTATGAACATTTGAACATCTTGGCCACGTTCTGTTATAATCTCCACCCGGCACAGCCAGAAGAGGACTGGCCACCCCACATATGCTCTCGCTAATTCTCTCTTTCTTTCTCTCTCTCGGAGGACCTGAGCCCTAGGACCGTGCCCCAGGACTACCTGACATGATAACTCCTTGCTGTCCCCAGTCCACCTGACTGTGCTGCTGCTCCAGTTTCAACTGTTCTGCCTTATTATTATTCGACCAACCTGGTCATTTATGAACATTTGAACATCTTGGTCATGTTCTGTTATAATCTCTACCCGGCACAGCCAGAAGAGGACTGGCCACCCCACATAGCCTGGTTCCTCTCTAGGTTTCTTCCTAGGTTTTGGCCTTTCTAGGGAGTTTTTCCTAGCTACCGTGCTTTTACACCTGCATTGTTTGCTGTTTGGGGTTTTAGGCTGGGTTTCTGTCCAGCACTTTGAGATATCAGCTGATGTACGAAGGGCTATATAAATAAATTTGATTTGATTTGAACACAAGCAGAGTTTGGGTCTGCAGTCACCAACATCTGGGTTGTCCAGAAGGAAGGAGTTGTATGTTTCACCACCCCACCCCACCTCCCTTCTCTGTCTCAGAGAGAACAGGTGTCTTACTTCCTTAAACAGGTCAGCATGTCTGACAAATGGGAAGATAGGGAAACGTGCCCAAAGAAACAAGTGGAGGGAGGAATGGAGGGAGGAGGAGAGCGGGAAATAGACACATGAATGGAGGATAGGAGAAGAGGAAGAGATGACACATCCCCATCATCAAAATGGTTGCTTGCTTATGATTCCATTAAACCAATTACAGGTCATATTCCTGTTTTAGTAGTATTACTAATATACTGTAGTATGTCACATAGACTAGTAGTGTCCTATTCAGTGTGTAACAGCAACATGAGTCTCAAGGTCACTCAGGCTGGCGGTCTGTAAAAACACTGTGTTAAAGGTAAATGACTTCATTCATCACATCAGGCAAGCAGGCAAGCAGCTGGTAGCCAGGCAGGCAGGTATATATACCATAACAAGCTAACAACTGCAGTGGGTGAGACATTGGGTATATGTGGTCAGTCTATGTGACACCTAGGTCATTATAAACCCTGTCACACACAGACACACAGTCGTGCACACATACACACACACACACACACACACACACACACACACATACACACACTGTATTTCTCAAACTCTTAGTGAAAACAACCAATTTTCCCTATCCCCTCTGCCCTTCCTGGCAACACACCAACAAACTGACTCATTGTCGTAGCAACCAAAGCAACACAAGAACCTGTGAATAGTCATTGAATAGAGCACACCAGCTTGTAGTGCTAAAAGCCGGAAATGAGTTACCTCTGGTTCGTTCAGCCATTCCTATGGGAAACATAAACGGGGAAAGAAAAGGGTTTGGGAATAATCACCAAAAATAAGGTCTGAGGTTAACACAGGCTTAGGAGATCTTATACGTTTGCTTCCATGAGATAATATCAGTCAGTTAACATGACCTTTATGAATAATGAAGCCTTTAAGTGCTTTATGTGCTTGTTTTATTATATACATTTGTCAAAATTCACAAAAAGTGACGTTAGTTGATGAAGATTATCTCATAGAACAAAACATATATTACCTCCTAACCATTCTTTTCTGCATTTATCCAAAACCCTACAAAAACACAATTCATTTTTTCCCCATAGGCTTTGTCCAATGAATCATGGCAGTGTTAGTGCCTATAAAAAGACTACCACTATCCATTACCTACCTACCAACCAAATACCCATGATGCAACTCTAATCCACCACCTCAATCACAGCACACAGCTGGGAGAGACCAAGAGACTTCTAGGGATCATACCTACCATTACAAGACTCAGATATAAGAAGAGTAAGTAAACCTTGTCTCAGTCAGAACGGCCAACATAACTGGCTACACACCCCTACTACAGCCCTTATCTACCATCTCAACCACAACACACTATACCAGCCAAATGTACAATACCCACGATACCAGCCTAGTGTACTATACCCACTATACCAGCCTAGTGTACTATACCCACTATACCAGCCAAATGTACTATACCCACGATACCAGCCTAGTGTACAATACCCATTATACCAGCCTAGAGTACCATACCCATTACACCAGCCAAGTGTAATATACCCACTATACCAGCCTAGAGTACCATACTCATTATACCAGCCAAGTGTAATATACCCACTGTACCCGCCTAGTGTACTATACCCACTATACCAGCCAAGTGTACTATACCCACTTATACCAGCCTAGTGTACCATACCCACTATACCAGCCTAGAGTACCATACCCACTATACCAGCCTAGTGTACAATACCCACTATACCAGCCTAGTGTACAATACCCACTATACCAGCCTAGTGTACAATACCCACTATACCAGCCTAGTGTACAATACCCACTATACCAGCCTAGTGTACTATACCCACTATACCAGCCAAGTGTACTATACCCACTATACCAGCCTAGTGTACAATACCCACTATACCAGCCTAGTGTACTATACCCACTGTACCAGCCAAGTGTACTATACCCACTATACCAGCCTAGTGTACAATACACACTATACCAGCCTAGTGTAATATAACCACTATACAAGCCTAGTGTACTATACCCACTATACCAGCCTAGTGTAATATACCCACTATACCAGCCTAGCGTACTATACCCACTATACCAGCCTAGTGTACAATACCCACTATACCAGCCTATTGTAATATACCCCCTATACTAGCCTAGTGTACAATACCCACTATACCAGCCTAGTGTAATATACCCACTATACCAGCCTAGCGTACTATACCCACTAAACCAGCCTCATGGACTACACCCACTATACCAGCCTAGTGTACTATACCCACTATATCAGCCTTGTGTACTATACCCACTATACCAGCCTAGAGTACCATACCCACTATACCAGCCTAGAGTAACATACCCACTATACCAGCCTGGTGTACAATACCCACTATACCAGCCTAGTGTACAATACCCACTATACCAGCCTAGTGTACAATACCCACTATACCAGCCTAGTGTAATATACCCACTATACCAGCCTAGTGTACTATACCCACTATACCAGCCAAGTGTACTATACCCACTATACCAGCCTAGTGTACAATACCCACTATACCAGCCTAGTGTAATATAACCACTATACCAGCCTAGTGTACAATACCCACTATACCAGCCTAGTGTACTATACCCACTATACCAGCCTAGTGTACAATACCCACTATACCAGCCTAGTGTAGTATACCCACTATACCAGCCTAGAGTACCATACCCACTATACCAGCCTAGAGTACCATACCCACTATACCAGCCTAGTGTAGTATACCCACTATACCAGCCTAGTGTACAATACCCACTATACCAGCCTAGTGTAATATAACCACTATACCAGCCAAGTGTACTATACCCACTATACCAGCCTAGTGTACTATACCCACTATACCAGCCAAGTGTACTATACCCACTATACCAGCCTAGTGTACTATACCCACTATACCAGCCTAGTGTAGTATACCCACTATACCAGCCTAGAGTACCATACCCACTATACCAGCCTAGAGTACCATACCCACTATACCAGCCTAGTGTACAATACCCACTATACCAGCCTAGTGTACAATACCCACTATACCAGCCTAGTGTACAATACCCACTATACCAGCCTAGTGTAATATACCCACTATACCAGCCTAGTGTACTATACCCACTATACCAGCCAAGTGTACTATACCCACTATACCAGCCTAGTGTACAATACCCACTATACCAGCCTAGTGTAATATAACCACTATACCAGCCTAGTGTACAATACCCACTATACCAGCCTAGTGTACTATACCCACTATACCAGCCAAGTGTACTATACCCACTATACCAGCCTAGTGTACTATACCCACTATACCAGCCTAGTGTACTATACCCACTATAGTGTACTATACCCACTATACCAGCCTAGTGTACAATACCCACTATACCAGCCTAGTGTAATATACCCACTATACCAGCCTAGTGTACTATACCCACTATACCAGCCTAGTGTACTATACCCACTATACCAGCCTAGTGTACAATACCCACTATACCAGCCTAGTGTAATATAACCACTATACCAGCCTAGTGTACAATACCCACTATACCAGCCTAGTGTACTATACCCACTATACCAGCCAAGTGTACTATACCCACTATACCAGCCTAGTGTACAATACCCACTATACCAGCCTAGTGTAGTATACCCACTATACCAGCCTAGTACAATACCCACTATACCAGCCTAGTGTATCATACCGTACAATACCGACTATACCAGCCTAGAGTACTATACCCACTATACCAGCCAAGTGTACTATACCCACTATACCAGCCTAGAGTACCATACCGACTATACCAGGCTAGAGTACCATACACACTATACCAGCCTAGTGTACAATACCCACTATACCAGCCTAGTGTACAATACCCACTATACCAGCCTAGTGTACAATACCCACTATACCAGCCTAGTGTAATATACCCACTATACCAGCCTAGTGTACTATACCCACTATACCAGCCAAGTGTACTATACCCACTATACCAGCCTAGTGTACAATACCCACTATACCAGCCTAGTGTAATATACCCACTATACCAGCCTAGTGTACAATACCCACTATACCAGCCTAGTGTACTATACCCACTATACCAGCCAAGTGTACTATACCCACTATACCAGCCTAGTGTACTATACCCACTATACCAGCCTAGTGTACTATACCCACTATACCAGCCTAGTGTACAATACCCACTATACCAGCCTAGTGTAGTATACCCACTATACCAGCCTAGAGTACCATACCCACTATACCAGCCTAGAGTACCATACCCACTATACCAGCCTAGTGTACAATACCCACTATACCAGCCTAGTGTACAATACCCACTATACCAGCCTAGTGTACAATACCCACTATACCAGCCTAGTGTAATATACCCACTATACCAGCCTAGTGTACTATACCCACTATACCAGCCAAGTGTACTATACCCACTATACCAGCCTAGTGTACAATACAACACTATACCAGCCTAGTGTAATATAACCACTATACCAGCCTAGTGTACAATACCCACTATACCAGCCTAGTGTACTATACCCACTATACCAGCCAAGTGTACTATACCCACTATACCAGCCTAGTGTACAATACCCACTATACCAGCCTAGTGTACTATACCCACTGTACCCCACTATACCCACTATACCAGCCTAGTGTACAATACCCACTATACCAGCCTAGTGTAATATACCCACTATACCAGCCTAGTGTACTATACCCACTATACCAGCCAAGTGTACTATACCCACTATACCAGCCTAGTGTACAATACCCACTATACCAGCCTAGTGTAATATAACCACTATACCAGCCTAGTGTACAATACCCACTATACCAGCCTAGTGTACTATACCCACTATACCAGCCAAGTGTACTATACCCACTATACCAGCCTAGTGTACAATACCCACTATACCAGCCTAGTGTAGTATACCCACTATACCAGCCTAGAGTATCATACCGACTATACCAGCCTAGAGTACTATACCCACTATACCAGCCAAGTGTACTATACCCACTATACCAGCCTAGAGTACCATACCGACTATACCAGGCTAGAGTACCATACACACTATACCAGCCTAGTGTACAATACCCACTATACCAACCTAGTGTACAATACCCACTATACCAGCCTAGTGTACAATACCCACTATACCAGCCTAGTGTACAATACCCACTATACCAGCCTAGTGTAATATACCCACTATACCAGCCTAGTGTACTATACCCACTATACCAGCCAAGTGTACTATACCCACTATACCAGCCTAGTGTACAATACCCACTATACCAGCCTAGTGTAATATAACCACTATACCAGCCTAGTGTACAATACCCACTATACCAGCCTAGTGTACTATACCCACTATACCAGCCAAGTGTACTATACCCACTATACCAGCCTAGTGTACAATACCCACTATACCAGCCTAGTGTAGTATACCCACTATACCAGCCTAGAGTACCATACCCACTATACCAGCCTAGAGTACCATACCCACTATACCAGCCTAGTGTACAATACCCACTATACCAGCCTAGTGTACAATACCCACTATACCAGCCTAGTGTACAATACCCACTATACCAGCCTAGTGTAATATACCCACTATACCAGCCTAGTGTACTATACCCACTATACCAGCCTAGTGTACTATACCCACTATACCAGCCTAGTGTACAATACAACACTATACCAGCCTAGTGTAATATAACCACTATACCAGCCTAGTGTACAATACCCACTATACCAGCCTAGTGTACTATACCCACTATACCAGCCAAGTGTACTATACCCACTATACTATACCAGCCTAGTGTACTATACCCACTGTACCAGCCAAGTGTACTATACCCACTATACCAGCCTAGTGTACAATACCCACTATACCAGCCTAGTGTAATATACCCACTATACCAGCCTAGTGTACTATACCCACTATACCAGCCAAGTGTACTATACCCACTATACCAGCCTAGTGTACAATACCCACTATACCAGCCTAGTGTAATATAACCACTATACCAGCCTAGTGTACAATACCCACTATACCAGCCTAGTGTACTATACCCACTATACCAGCCAAGTGTACTATACCCACTATACCAGCCTAGTGTACAATACCCACTATACCAGCCTAGTGTAGTATACCCACTATACCAGCCTAGAGTACCATACCCACCCACCATACCCACTATACCAGCCTAGTGTACAATACCCACTATACCAGCCTAGTGTACAATACCCACTATACCAGCCTAGTGTACAATACCCACTATACCAGCCTAGTGTAATATACCCACTATACCAGCCTAGTGTACTATACCCACTATACCAGCCAAGTGTACTATACCCACTATACCAGCCTAGTGTACATATCCACTATACCAGCCTAGTGTAATATAACCACTATACCAGCCTAGTGTACAATACCCACTATACCAGCCTAGTGTACTATACCCACTATACCAGCCAAGTGTACTATACCCACTATACCAGCCTAGTGTACAATACCCACTATACCAGCCTAGTGTAGTATACCCACTATACCAGCCTAGAGTACTATACCCACTATACCAGCCTAGTGTACTACCCACTATACCAGCCTAGTGTACTATACCCACTATACCAGCCTAGTGTACAATACCCACTATACCAGCCTAGTGTAATATACCCACTATACCAGCCTAGTGTACTATACCCACTATACCAGCCTAGTGTACTATACCCACTATACCAGCCTAGTGTACAATACCCACTATACCAGCCTAGTGTAATATAACCACTATACCAGCCTAGTGTACACTATACCCACTATACCAGCCTAGTGTAATATACCCACTATACCAGCCTAGTGTACTATACCCACTATACCAGCCTAGTGTACACTATACAGCCACTATACCAGCCTAGTGTAATATACCCACTATACCAGCCTAGTGTACTATACCCACTATACCAGCCTAGTGTACTATACCCACTATACCAGCCAAGTGTACTATACCCAATATACCAGCCTAGTGTACAATACCCACTATACCAGCCTAGTGTATTATACCCACTGTACCAGCCAAGTGTACTATACCCACTATACCAGCCTAGTGTACAATACCCACTATACCAGCCTAGTGTAATATACCCACTATACCAGCCTAGTGTACTATACCCACTATACCAGCCAAGTGTACTATACCCACTATACCAGCCTAGTGTACAATACCCACTATACCAGCCTAGTGTAATATAACCACTATACAAGCCTAGTGTACTATACCCACTATAATATACCCACTATACCAGCCTAGTGTACTATACCCACTATACCTAGTGTACTATACCCACTATACCAGCCAAGTGTACTATACCCACTATACCAGCCTAGTGTACAATACCCACTATACCAGCCTAGAGTACCATACCGACTATACCAGCCTAGAGTACCATACCCACTATACCAGCCTAGTGTACAATACCCACTATACCAGCCTAGTGTACAATACCCACTATACCAGCCTAGTGTACAATACCCACTATACCAGCCTAGTGTAATATACCCACTATACCAGCCTAGTGTACTATACCCACTATACCAGCCAAGTGTACAATACAACACTATACCAGCCTAGTGTAATATAACCACTATACCAGCCTAGTGTGCAATACCCACTATACCAGCCTAGTGTAATATACCCACTATACCAGCCTAGTGTACTATACCCACTATACCAGCCTAGTGTACAATACAACACTATACCAGCCTAGTGTAATATAACCACTATACCAGCCTAGTGTACAATACCCACTATACCAGCCTAGTGTACTATACCCACTATACCAGCCAAGTGTACTATACCCAATATACCAGCCTAGAGTACCATACCCACTATACCAGCCTAGAGTACCATACCCACTATACCAGCCTAGTGTACAATACCCACTATACCAGCCTAGAGTACAATACCCACTATACCAGTCTAGTGTACAATACCCACTATACCAGCCTAGTGTAATATACCCACTATACCAGCCTAGTGTACTATACCCACTATACCAGCCTAGTGTACAATACAACACTATACCAGCCTAGTGTAATATAACCACTATACCAGCCTAGTGTACAATACCCACTATACCAGCCTAGTGTAATATACCCACTATACCAGCCTAGTGTACTATACCCACTATACCAGCCTAGTGTACAATACCCACTATACCAGCCTAGTGTAATATAACCACTATACCAGCCTAGTGTACTATACCCACTATACCAGCCTAGTGTACTATACCCACTATACCAGCCAAGTGTACTATACCCAATATACCAGCCTAGTGTACAATACCCACTATACCAGCCTAGTGTATTATACCCACTGTACCAGCCAAGTGTACTATACCCACTATACCAGCCTAGTGTACAATACCCACTATACCAGCCTAGTGTACTATACCCACTGTACCAGCCAAGTGTACTATACCCACTATACCAGCCTAGTGTACAATACACTATACCAGCCTAGTGTAATATAACCACTATATAAGCCTAGTGTACTATACCCACTATACCAGCCTAGTGTAATATACCCACTATACCAGCCTAGTGTACTATACCCACTATACCAGCCAAGTGTACTATACCCACTATACCAGCCTAGTGTACAATACCCACTATACCAGCCTAGAGTACCATACCGACTATACCAGCCTAGAGTACCATACCCACTATACCAGCCTAGTGTACAATACCCACTATACCAGCCTAGTGTACAATACCCACTATACCAGCCTAGTGTACAATACCCACTATACCAGCCTAGTGTAATATACCCACTATACCAGCCTAGTGTACTATACCCACTATACCAGCCAAGTGTACAATACAACACTATACCAGCCTAGTGTAATATAACCACTATACCAGCCTAGTGTACAATACCCACTATACCAGCCTAGTGTAATATACCCACTATACCAGCCTAGTGTACTATACCCACTATACCAGCCTAGTGTACAATACAACACTATACCAGCCTAGTGTAATATAACCACTATACCAGCCTAGTGTACAATACCCACTATACCAGCCTAGTGTACTATACCCACTATACCAGCCAAGTGTACTATACCCACTATACCAGCCTAGTGTACAATACCCACTATACCAGCCTAGTGTACTATACCCACTGTACCAGCCAAGTGTACTATACCCACTATACCAGCCTAGTGTACAATACCCACTATACCAGCCTAGTGTACAATACCCACTATACCAGCCTAGTGTACAATACCCACTATACCAGCCTAGTGTAATATACCCACTATACCAGCCTAGTGTACTATACCCACTATACCAGCCAAGTGTACTATACCCACTATACCAGCCTAGTGTAATATACCCACTATACCAGCCTAGTGTACATATACCCACTATACCAGCCTAGTGTACAATACCCACTATACCAGCCTAGTGTACTATACCCACTATACCAGCCAAGTGTACTATACCCACTATACCAGCCTAGTGCACAATACCCACTATACCAGCCTAGTGTAGTATACCCACTATACCAGCCTAGAGTACCATACCCACTATACCAGCCTAGAGTACCATACCCACTATACCAGCCTAGTGTACAATACCCACTATACCAGCCTAGTGTACTATACCCACTATACCAGCCTAGTGTACAATACCCACTATACCAGCCTAGTGTAATATACCCACTATACCAGCCTAGTGTACTATACCCACTATACCAGCCAAGTGTACTATACCCACTATACCAGCCTAGTGTACAATACCCACTATACCAGCCTAGTGTAATATAACCACTATACCAGCCTAGTGTACAATACCCACTATACCAGCCTAGTGTACTATACCCACTATACCAGCCTAGTGTACTATACCCACTATACCAGCCTAGTGTACAATACCCACTATACCAGCCTAGTGTACTATACCCACTATACCAGCCTAGTGTACTATACCCACTATACCAGCCTAGTGTACAATACCCACTATACCAGCCTAGTGTATATACCCACTATACCAGCCTAGTGTACTATACCCACTATACCAGCCTAGTGTAATATACTATACCCACTATACCAGCCTAGTGTACAATACCCACTATACTATACCAGCCTAGTGTACTATACCCACTATACCAGCCTAGTGTACTATACCCACTATACCAGCCAAGTGTACTATACCCACTATACCAGCCTAGTGTACAATACCCACTATACCAGCCTAGTGTAGTATACCCACTATACCAGCCTAGAGTACCATACCCACTATACCAGCCTAGTGTACTATACCCACTATACCAGCCAAGTGTACTATACCCACTATACCAGCCTAGAGTACCATACCCACTATACCAGCCTAGTGTACCATACCCACTATACCAGCCTAGTGTACAATACCCACTATACCAGCCTAGTGTACAATACCCACTATACCAGCCTAGTGTACAATACCCACTATACCAGCCTAGTGTAATATACCCACTATACCAGCCTAGTGTACTATACCCACTATACCAGCCTAGTGTACTATACCCACTATACCAGCCTAGTGTACAATACCCACTATACCAGCCTAGTGTAATATACCCACTATACCAGCCTAGTGTACTATACCCACTATACCAGCCTAGTGTACTATACCCACTATAGTGTACTATACCCACTATACCAGCCTAGTGTACTATACCCACTATACCAGCCTAGTGTACTATACCCACTATACCAGCCTAGTGTACTATACCCACTATACCAGCCTAGTGTACAATACCCACTATACCAGCCTAGTGTACTATACCCACTATACCAGCCTAGTGTACTATACCCACTATACCAGCCTAGTGTACAATACCCACTATACCAGCCTAGTGTAATATACCCACTATACCAGCCTAGTGTACTATACCCACTATACCAGCCTAGTGTAATATACCCACTATACCAGCCTAGTGTACTATACCCACTATACCAGCCTATACCAGCCTAGTGTACAATACCCACTATACCAGCCTAGAGTACCATACCCACTATACCAGCCTAGAGTACCATACCCACTATACCAGCCTAGTGTACAATACCCACTATACCAGCCTAGTGTACAATACCCACTATACCAGCCTAGTGTACAATACCCACTATACCAGCCTAGTGTAATATACCCACTATACCAGCCTAGTGTACTATACCCACTATACCAGCCTAGTGTAATATACCCACTATACCAGCCTAGTGTACTATACCCACTATACCAGCCTAGTGTACAATACAACACTATACCAGCCTAGTGTAATATAACCACTATACCAGCCTAGTGTACAATACCCACTATACCAGCCTAGTGTACTATACCCACTATACCAGCCAAGTGTACTATACCCAATATACCAGCCTAGAGTACCATACCCACTATACCAGCCTAGAGTACTATACCCACTATACCAGCCTAGTGTACAATACCCACTATACCAGCCAGTACAATACCCACTATACCAGCCTAGTGTATACCCACTATACCAGCCTAGTGTAATATACCCACTATACCAGCCTAGTGTACCCACTATACCAGCCAAGTGTACTACCCACTATACCAGCCTAGTGTAATATAACCACTATACCAGCCTAGTGTACAATACCCACTATACCAGCCTAGTGTAATATACCCACTATACCAGCCTAGTGTACTATACCCACTATACCAGCCTAGTGTACAATACCCACTATACCAGCCTAGTGTAATATACCCACTATACCAGCCTAGTGTACTATACCCACTATACCAGCCACTATACCCACTATACCAGCCTAGTGTACTATACCCACTATACCAGCCTAGTGTACAATACCCACTATACCAGCCTAGTGTACTATACCCACTATACCAGCCTAGTGTACTATACCCACTATACCAGCCTAGTGTACAATACCCACTATACCAGCCTAGTGTACTATACCCACTATACCAGCCTAGTGTACTATACCCACTATACCAGCCTAGTGTACAATACACACTATACCAGCCTAGTGTAATATACCCACTATACCAGCCTAGTGTACCCACTATACCCACTATACCAGCCTAGTGTACTATACCCACTATACCAGCCAAGTGTACTATACCCACTATACCAGCCTAGTGTACAATACCCACTATACCAGCCTAAGTACCATAGCCTAGTGTACTATACCAGCCTAGAGTACCATACCACTATACCAGCCTAGTGTACAATACCCACTATACCAGCCTAGTGTACAATACCCACTATACCAGCCTAGTGTACAATACCCACTATACCAGCCTAGTGTAATATACCCACTATACCAGCCTAGTGTACTATACCCACTATACCAGCCAAGTGTACCCACTATACCAATACAACACTATACCAGCCTAGTGTAATATAACCACTATACCAGCCTAGTGTACAATACCCACTATACCAGCCTATATACCCACTATACCAGCCTAGTGTACTATACCCACTATACCAGCCTAGTGTACAATACCCACTATACCAGCCTAGTGTAATATACCCACTATACCAGCCTAGTGTACAATACCCACTATACCAGCCACTATACCCACTATACCAGCCTAGTGTACTATACCCACTATACCAGCCTAGTGTACTATACCCACTATACCAGCCTAGTGTACTATACCCACTATACCAGCCTAGTGTGTACAATACCCACTATACCAGCCTAGTGTACAATACCCACTATACCAGCCTAGTGTACAATACCCACTATACCAGCCTAGTGTAATATACCCACTATACCAGCCTAGTGTACTATACCCACTATACCAGCCAAGTGTACTATACCCACTATACCAGCCTAGTGTACAATACCCACTATACCAGCCTAGTGTAATATAACCACTATACCCAGCCTAGTGTACAATACCCACTATACCAGCCTAGTGTACTATACCCACTATACCAGCCAAGTGTACTATACCCACTATACCAGCCTAGTGCACAATACCCACTATACCAGCCTAGTGTAGTATACCCACTATACCAGCCTAGAGTACCATACCCACTATACCAGCCTAGAGTACCATACCCACTATACCAGCCTAGTGTACAATACCCACTATACCAGCCTAGTGTACAATACCCACTATACCAGCCTAGTGTACAATACCAACTATACCAGCCTAGTGTAATATACCCACTGTACCAGCCTAGTGTACTATACCCACTATACCAGCCAAGTGTACTATAGCCACTATACCAGCCTAGTGTACAATACAACACACCAGCCTAGTGTAATATACCAGCCTAGTGTACAATACCCACTATACCAGCCTAGTGTACTATACCCACTATACCAGCCTAGTGTACTATACCCACTATACCAGCCTAGTGTACAATACCCACTATACCAGCCCTATACCCACTGTACCAGCCTAGTGTACTATACCCACTATACCAGCCTAGTGTACCATACCCACTATACCAGCCTAGTGTACAATACCCACTATACCAGCCTAGTGTAATATACCCACTATACCAGCCTAGTGTACTATACCCACTATACCAGCCAAGTGTACTATACCCACTATACCAGCCTAGTGTACAATACCCACTATACCAGCCTAGTGTAATATAACCACTATACCAGCCTAGTGTACAATACCCACTATACCAGCCTAGTGTACTATACCCAAGTGTACTATACCCACTATACCAGCCTAGTGTACAATACCCACTATACCAGCCTAGTGTAGTATACCCACTATACCAGCCTAGAGTACCATACCGACTATACCAGCCTAGAGTACTATACCCACTATACCAGCCAAGTGTACTATACCCACTATACCAGCCTAGAGTACCATACCCACTATACCAGGCTAGAGTACCATACACACTATACCAGCCTAGTGTACAATACCCACTATACCAGCCTAGTGTACAATACCCACTATACCAGCCTAGTGTACAATACCCACTATACCAGCCTAGTGTAATATACCCACTATACCAGCCTAGTGTACTATACCCACTATACCAGCCAAGTGTACTATACCCACTATACCAGCCTAGTGTACATATCCACTATACCAGCCTAGTGTAATATAACCACTATACCAGCCTAGTGTACAATACCCACTATACCAGCCTAGTGTACTATACCCACTATACCAGCCAAGTGTACTATACCCACTATACCATACCCACTATACCAGCCTAGTGTAGTATACCCACTATACCAGCCTAGTGTACCTATACCCACTATACCAGCCTAGAGTACCATACTATACCAGCCTAGTGTACCCACTATACCAGCCTAGTGTACAATACCCACTATACCAGCCTAGTGTACAATACCCACTATACCAGCCTAGTGTAATATACCCACTATACCAGCCTAGTGTACTATACCCACTATACCAGCCAAGTGTACAATACAACACTATACCAGCCTAGTGTAATATAACCACTATACCAGCCTAGTGTACAATACCCACTATACCAGCCTAGTGTAATATACCCACTATACCAGCCTAGTGTACTATACCCACTATACCAGCCTAGTGTACAATACAACACTATACCAGCCTAGTGTAATATAACCACTATACCAGCCTAGTGTACTATACCCACTATACCAGCCTAGTGTACTATACCCACTATACCAGCCAAGTGTACTATACCCAATATACCAGCCTAGTGTACAATACCCACTATACCAGCCTAGTGTATTATACCCACTGTACCAGCCAAGTGTACTATACCCACTATACCAGCCTAGTGTACCAGCCAATACCCACTATACCAGCCACTACCCATACCAGCCTAGTGTACTATACCCACTATACCAGCCATACCCACTATACCAGCCTAGTGTAATATACCCACTATACCAGCCTAGTGTACTATACCCACTATACCAGCCTAGTGTATATATATACCCACTATACCAGCCTAGTGTACTATACCCACTATACCAGCTAGTGTACTATACCCACTATACCAGCCTAGTGTACAATACCCACTATACCAGCCTAGTGTACTATACCCACTATACCAGCCTATACCACCCACTATACCAGCCTAGTGTACTATACCCACTATACCAGCCTAGTGTACAATACCCACTATACCAGCCTAGTGTACAATACCCACTATACCAGCCTAGTGTAATATACCCACTATACCAGCCTAGTGTACTATACCCACTATACCAGCCTAGTGTACAATACCCACTATACCAGCCTAGTGTAATATACCACTATACCAGCCTAGTGTACAATACCCACTATACCAGCCTAGTGTACTATACCCACTATACCAGCCTAGTGTACTATACCCACTATACCAGCCTAGTGTACTATACCCACTATACCAGCCTAGTGTACAATACCCACTATACCAGCCTATACCAGCCAAGTGTACTATACCCACTATACCAGCCTAGTGTACAATACCCACTATACCAGCCTAGTACTATACCCACTATACCAGCCAAGTGTACTATACCCACTATACCAGCCTAGTGTACAATACCCACTATACCAGCCTAGTGTAATATATACCACTATACCAGCCTAGTGTACTATACCCACTATACCAGCCTAGTGTAATATACCCACTATACCAGCCTAGTGTACTATACCCACTATACCCACTATACCCACTATACCAGCCTAGTGTACAATACCCACTATACCAGCCTAGTGTACTATACCCACTATACCAGCCTAGTACTATACCCACTATACCAGCCTAGTGTACAATACCCACTATACCAGCCTAGAGTACAATACCCACTATACCAGCCTAGTGTACAATACCCACTATACCAGCCTAGTGTAATATACCCACTATACCAGCCTAGTGTACTATACCCACTATACCAGCCTAGTGTACAATACAACACTATACCAGCCTAGTGTAATATAACCACTATACCAGCCTAGTGTACAATACCCACTATACCAGCCTAGTGTACTATACCCACTATACCAGCCAAGTGTACTATACCCAATATACCAGCCTAGTGTACAATACCCACTATACCAGCCTAGTGTACTATACCCACTATAGTGTACTATACCCACTATACCAGCCTAGTGTACAATACCCACTATACCAGCCTAGTGTACTATACCCACTGTACCAGCCAAGTGTACTATACCCACTATACCAGCCTAGTGTACAATACCCACTATACCAGCCTAGTGTAATATACCCACTATACCAGCCTAGTGTACTATACCCACTATACCAGCCTAGTGTAATATACCCACTATACCAGCCTAGTGTACTATACCCACTATACCAGCCTAGTGTACAATACCCACTATACCAGCCTAGTGTAATATACCCACTATACCAGCCGAGCGTACTATACCCACTATACCAGCCTCATGTACTACACCCACTATACCAGCCTAGTGTACTATACCCACTATACCAGCCACTACCCACTATACCAGCCTAGTGTACCATACCCACTATACCAGCCTAGAGTACCATACCCTATACCAGCCTAGTGTACAATACCCACTATACCAGCCTAGTGTACTATACCCACTATACCAGCCTAGTGTACAATACCCACTATACCAGCCTAGTGTAATATACCCACTATACCAGCCTAGTACTATACCCACTATACCAGTGTGTACTATACCCACTATACCAGCCTAGTGTACAATACCCACTATACCAGCCTAGTGTAATATAACCACTATACCAGCCTAGTGTACAATACCCACTATACCAGCCTAGTGTACTATACCCACTATACCAGCCAAGTGTACTATACCCACTATACCAGCCTAGTGTACAATACCCACTATACCAGCCTAGTGTAGTATACCCACTATACCAGCCAAGTGTACTATACCCACTATACCAGCCTAGTGTACAATACCCACTATACCAGTACTATACCCACTATAGTGTACTATACCCACTATACCAGCCTAGAGTACCATACCCACTATACCAGCCTAGTGTAATATACCCACTATACCAGCCTAGTGTACTATACCCACTATACCAGCCTAGTGTAATATAACCACTATACCAGCCTAGTGTACAATACCCACTATACCAGCCTAGTGTACTATACCCACTATACCAGCCTAGTGTACTATACCCACTATACCAGCCTAGTGTACAATACCCACTATACCAGCCTAGTGTACAATACCCACTATACCAGCCTAGTGTAATATACCCACTATACCAGCCTAGAGTACCATACCCACTATACCAGCCTAGTGTAATATACCCACTATACCAGCCTAGTGTACAATACCCACTATACCAGCCAAGTGTACTATACCCACTATACCAGCCTAGTGTACAATACACACTATACCAGCCTAGTGTACAATACCCACTATACCAGCCTAGTGTAGTATACCCACTATACCAGCCTAGTGTACCATACCCACTATACCAGCCTACAGTACTATACCCACTATACCAGCCTAGTGTACTATACCCACTATACCAGCCTAGTGTAATATACCCACTATACCAGCCTAGTGTACTATACCCACTATACCAGCCTAGTACATACCCACTATACCAGCCTAGTGTACCCACTATACCAGCCTAGTGTACTATACCCACTATACCAGCCTAGTGTACTATACCCACTATACCAGCCTAGTGTACTATACCCACTATACCAGCCAAGTGTACTATACCCACTATACCAGCCTAGTGTACAATACCCACTATACCAGCCTAGTGTAATATACCCACTATACCAGCCTAGTGTACAATACCCACTATACCCATACCCACTATACCAGCCTAGTGTAATATACCCACTATACCAGCCTAGTGTACAATACCCACTATACCAGCCTATAGTGTACTATACCCACTATACCAGCCTAGTGTACAATACCCACTATACCAGCCTAGTGTACAATACCCACTATACCAGCCTAGTGTACAATACCCACTATACCAGCCTAGAGTGTACAATACCCACTATACCAGCCTAGTGTAATATACCCACTATACCAGCCTAGTGTACTATACCCACTATACCAGCCTAGTGTACTATACCCACTATACCAGCCTAGTGTACTATACCCACTATACCAGCCTAGTGTAATATACCACTATACCAGCCTAGTGTACATATACCACTATACCAGCCTAGTGTACTATACCCACTATACCAGCCAAGTGTACTATACCCACTATACCAGCCTAGTGTACAATACCCACTATACCAGCCTAGTGTACCCACTATACCCACTACCCATACCAGCCTAGTGTACCATACCCACTATACCAGCCTAGTGTACATTACCCACTATACCAGCCTAGTGTACAATACCCACTATACCAGCCTAGTGTACAATACCCACTATACCAGCCAAGTGTACTATACCCACTATACCAGCCTAGTGTACTATACCCACTATACCAGCCTAGTGTACTATACCCACTATACCAGCCTAGTGTACCATACCCACTATACCAGCCTAGAGTACTATACCCACTATACCAGCCAAGTGTACTATACCCACTATACCAGCCTAGAGTACCATACCCACTATACCAGCCTAGTGTAATATACCCACTATACCAGCCTAGTGTACTATACCCACTATACCAGCCTAGTGTACTATACCCACTATACCAGCCTAGTGTACAATACCCACTATACCAGCCTAGTGTACTATACCCACTATACCAGCCAAGTGTACTATACCCACTATACCAGCCTAGTGTACAATACCCACTATACCAGCCAAGTGTACTATACCCACTATACCAGCCTAGAGTACCATACCCACTATACCAGCCTAGTGTACTATACCCACTATACCAGCCTAGTGTACAATACCCACTATACCAGCCTAGTGTACTATACCCACTATACCAGCCTAGTGTACTATACCCACTATACCAGCCTAGTGTACCATACCCACTATACCAGCCTAGTGTACAATACCCACTATACCAGCCTAGTGTAATATACCCACTATACCAGCCTAGTGTACTATACCCACTATACCAGCCAGTACAATACCCCTATAGTGTACTATACCCACTATACCAGCCTAGTGTACTATACCCACTATACCAGCCTAGTGTAATATACCCACTATACCAGCCTAGTGTACAATACCCACTATACCAGCCTAGTGTACTATACCCACTATACCAGCCTAGTGTACTATACCCACTATACCAGCCTAGTGTACTATACCCACTATACCAGCCTAGTGTACTATACCCACTATACCAGCCTAGTGTAATATACCCACTATACCAGCCTAGTGTACTATACCCACTATACCAGCCTAGAGTACCATACCCACTATACCAGCCTAGTGTACTATACCCACTATACCAGCCTAGTACAATACCCACTATACCAGCCTAGTGTACCCACTATACCAGCCTAGTGTACAATACCCACTATACCAGCCTAGTGTAATATACCCACTATACCAGCCTAGTGTACTATACCCACTATACCAGCCAAGTGTACTATACCCACTATACCAGCCTAGTGTACAATACCCACTATACCAGCCTAGTGTAATATAACCACTATACCAGCCTAGTGTACAATACCCACTATACCAGCCTAGTGTACTATACCCACTATACCAGCCAAGTGTACTATACCCACTATACCAGCCTAGTGTACAATACCCACTATACCAGCCTAGTGTACTATACCCACTATACCAGCCAAGTGTACTATACCCACTATACCAGCCTAGTGTACAATACCCACTATAGCCAGCTATACCCACTATACCAGCCTAGTGTACAATACCCACTATACCAGCCTAGTGTACTATACCCACTATACCAGCCTAGTGTACCAGCCTATACCCACTATACCAGCCTAGTAATATAACCACTATACCAGCCTAGTGTACAATACCCACTATACCAGCCTAGTGTACTATACCCACTATACCAGCCAAGTGTACTATACCCACTATACCAGCCTAGTGTACAATACCCACTATACCAGCCTAGTGTAGTATACCCACTATACCAGCCTAGTACCATACCCACTATACCAGCCTAGTGTACTATACCCACTATACCAGCCTAGTGTACTATACTATACCAGCCTAGTGTACCATACCCACTATACCAGCCTAGTGTAATATACCCACTATACCAGCCTAGTGTACTATACCCACTATACCAGCCTAGTGTACAATACCCACTATACCAGCCTAGTGTACAATACCCACTATACCAGCCTAGTGTACAATACCCACTATACCAGCCTAGTGTACTATACCCACTATACCAGCCTAGTGTACTATACCCACTATACCAGCCTAGTGTACTATACCCACTATACCAGCCTAGTGTACAATACCCACTATACCAGCCTAGTGTAATATACCCACTATACCAGCCTAGTGTACAATACCCACTATACCAGCCTAGTGTACTATACCCACTATACCAGCCAAGTGTACTATACCCACTATACCAGCCTAGTGTAATATACCCACTATACCAGCCTAGTGTACTATACCCACTATACCAGCCTAGTGTACTATACCCACTATACCAGCCTAGTGTACCATACCCACTATACCAGCCTAGTGTACTATACCCACTATACCAGCCTAGTGTACAATACCCACTATACCAGCCTAGTGTACAATACCCACTATACCAGCCTAGTGTAATATACCCACTATACCAGCCTAGTGTACTATACCCACTATACCAGCCAAGTGTACTATACCCACTATACCAGCCTAGTGTACAATACCCACTATACCAGCCTAGTGTAATATACCCACTATACCAGCCTAGTGTACAATACCCACTATACCAGCCTAGTGTACTATACCCACTATACCAGCCAAGTGTACTATACCCACTATACCAGCCTAGTGTACAATACCCACTATACCAGCCTAGTGTACTATACCCACTGTACCAGCCAAGTGTACTATACCCACTATACCCACTATACCAGCCTAGTGTACAATACCCACTATACCAGCCTAGTGTAATATACCCACTATACCAGCCTAGTGTACTATACCCACTATACCAGCCAAGTGTACTATACCCACTATACCAGCCTAGTGTACAATACCCACTATACCAGCCTAGTGTAATATAACCACTATACCAGCCTAGTGTACAATACCCACTATACCAGCCTAGTGTACTATACCCACTATACCAGCCTAGTGTACAATACCCACTATACCAGCCTAGTGTACTATACCCACTATACCAGCCAAGTGTAGTGTATACCCACTATACCAGCCTAGTGTACCATACCCACTATACCAGCCTAGTGTACATTACCCACTATACCAGCCTAGTGTACAATACCCACTATACCAGCCTAGTGTACAATACCCACTATACCAGCCTAGTGTAATATACCCACTATACCAGCCTAGAGTACCATACCCACTATACCAGCCTAGTGTAATATACCCACTATACCAGCCTAGTGTACTATACCCACTATACCAGCCTAGTGTAATATAACCACTATACCAGCCTAGTGTACAATACCCACTATACCAGCCTAGTGTACTATACCCACTATACCAGCCAAGTGTACTATACCCACTATACCAGCCTAGTGTACAATACCCACTATACCAGCCTAGTGTATATACCCACTATACCAGCCTAGAGTACTATACCCACTATACCAGCCTAGTGTAATATACCCACTATACCAGCCTAGTGTACTATACCCACTATACCAGCCAAGTGTACTATACCCACTATACCAGCCTAGTGTACAATACCCACTATACCAGCCTAGTGTAATATACCCACTATACCAGCCTAGTGTACAATACCCACTATACCAGCCTAGTGTACTATACCCACTATACCAGCCTAGTGTACTATACCCACTATACCAGCCTAGTGTACAATACCCACTATACCAGCCTAGTGTACTATACCCACTATACCAGCCTAGCCTAGTGTACAATACCCACTATACCAGCCTAGTGTACCCACTATACCAGCCACTACCCACTATACCAGCCTAGTGTACAATACCCACTATACCAGCCTAGTGTACTATACCCACTATACCAGCCTAGTGTACTATACCCACTATACCAGCCTAGTGTACTATACCCACTATACCAGCCTAGTGTACTATACCCACTATACCAGCCTAGTGTACTATACCCACTATACCAGCCTAGTGTACTATACCCACTATACCAGCCTAGTGTACAATACCCACTATACCAGCCTAGTGTACTATACCCACTATACCAGCCTAGTGTACTATACCCACTATACCAGCCTAGTGTACTATACCCACTATACCAGCCTAGTGTAATATACCCACTATACCAGCCTAGTGTACTATACCCACTATACCAGCCTAGTGTACTATACCCACTATACCAGCCTAGTGTACAATACCCACTATACCAGCCTAGTGTAATATACCACTATACCAGCCTAGTGTACAATACCCACTATACCAGCCTAGTGTACTATACCCACTATACCAGCCTAGTGTACTATACCCACTATACCAGCCTAGTGTACTATACCCACTATACCAGCCTAGTGTAGTATACCCACTATACCAGTGTACTATACCCACTATACCAGCCTAGTGTACAATACCCACTATACCAGCCTAGTGTACAATACCCACTACCAGCCTAGTGTACTATACCCACTATACCAGCCTAGTGTACAATACCCACTATACCAGCCTAGTGTAATATACCCACTATACCAGCCTAGAGTACCATACCCACTATACCAGCCTAGTGTAATATACCCACTATACCAGCCTAGTGTACTATACCCACTATACCAGCCTAGTGTAATATAACCACTATACCAGCCTAGTGTACAATACCCACTATACCAGCCTAGTGTACTATACCCACTATACCAGCCAAGTGTACTATACCCACTATACCAGCCTAGTGTACAATACCCACTATACCAGCCAAGTGTACTATACCCACTATACCAGCCTAGAGTACCATACCCACTATACCAGCCTAGTGTACATTACCCACTATACCAGCCTAGTGTACAATACCCACTATACCAGCCTAGTGTACAATACCCACTATACCAGCCAAGTGTACTATACCCACTATACCAGCCTAGTGTACAATACCCACTATACCAGCCTAGTGTAATATACCCACTATACCAGCCTAGTGTAATATACCCACTATACCAGCCTAGTGTACTATACCCACTATACCAGCCTAGTGTACTATACCCACTATACCAGCCTAGTGTACAATACCCACTATACCAGCCTAGTGTAATATACCCACTATACCAGCCTAGTGTACTATACCCACTATACCAGCCTAGTGTACTATACCCACTATACCAGCCTAGTGTACTATACCCACTATACCAGCCTAGTGTACAATACCCACTATACCAGCCTAGTGTACTATACCCACTATACCAGCCTAGTGTACTATACCCACTATACCAGCCTAGTGTACTATACCCACTATACCAGCCTAGTGTACTATACCCACTATACCAGCCTAGTGTACCCACTATACCAGCCACTATACCAGCCTAGTGTACCCACTATACCAGCCTAGTGTACTATACCCACTATACCAGCCTAGTGTACATACCCACTATACCAGCCACAATACCCACTATACCAGCCTAGTGTAATATACCCACTATACCAGCCTAGTGTACTATACCCACTATACCAGCCTAGTGTACTATACCCACTATACCAGCCTAGTGTACTATACCCACTATACCAGCCTAGTGTACTATATACCCACTATACCAGCCTAGTGTACTATAGTGTACTATACCCACTATACCAGCCTAGTGTACTATACCCACTATACCAGCCTAGTGTACTATACCCACTATACCAGCCAAGTGTACTATACCCACTATACCAGCCTAGTGTACAATACCCACTATACCAGCCTAGTGTACTATACCCACACTAGTGTACCAGCCTAGTGTAATATACCACTATACCAGCCTAGTGTACTATACCCACTATACCAGCCAAGTGTACTATACCCACTATACCAGCCTAGTGTACAATACCCACTATACCAGCCTAGTGTAATATACCCACTATACCAGCCTAGTGTACTATACCCACTATACCAGCCTAGTGTAATATACCCACTATACCAGCCTAGTGTACTATACCCACTATACCAGCCTAGTGTACAATACCACTATACCAGCCTAGTGTAATATACCCACTATACCAGCCTAGAGTACCATACCCACTATACCAGCCTAGTGTACTATACCCACTATACCAGCCTAGTGTACTATACCCACTATACCAGCCTAGTGTACAATACCCACTATACCAGCCAAGTGTACTATACCCACTATACCAGCCTAGAGTACCATACCCACTATACCAGCCTAGTGTACAATACCCACTATACCAGCCTAGTGTAGTATACCCACTATACCAGCCTAGTGTACATATACCCACTATACCAGCCTAGTGTACCCACTATACCCATACCCACTATACCAGCCTAGTGTACTATACCCACTATACCAGCCTAGTGTACTATACCCACTATACCAGCCTAGTGTACTATACCCACTATACCAGCCTAGTGTACAATACCCACTATACCAGCCTAGTGTAATATACCCACTATACCAGCCTAGTGTACTATACCCACTATACCAGCCTAGTGTACTATACCCACTATACCAGCCTAGTGTAATATAACCACTATACCAGCCTAGTGTACAATACCCACTATACCAGCCTAGTGTACTATACCCACTATACCAGCCTAGTGTACTATACCCACTATACCAGCCTAGTGTACAATACCCACTATACCAGCCTAGTGTACTATACCCACTATACCAGCCTAGTGTACTATACCCACTATACCAGCCAGTGTACAATACCCACTATACCAGCCTAGTGTACTATACCCACTATACCAGCCAAGTGTACTATACCCACTATACCAGCCTAGTGTACAATACACACTATACCAGCCTAGTGTAATATACCCACTATACCAGCCTAGTGTACTATACCCACTATACCAGCCTAGTGTAATATACCCACTATACCAGCCTAGTGTACTATACCCACTATACCAGCCTAGTGTACTATACCCACTATACCAGCCTAGTGTACTATACCCACTATACCAGCCTAGTGTAATATACCCACTATACCAGCCTAGTGTACTATACCCACTATACCAGCCAGTGTAATATACCCACTATACCAGCCTAGTGTACTATACCCACTATACCAGCCTAGTGTACAATACCCACTATACCAGCCTAGTGTACTATACCCACTATACCAGCCTAGTGTACTATACCCACTATACCAGCCTAGTGTACTATACCCACTATACCAGCCTAGTGTACTATACCCACTATACCAGCCTAGTGTACTATACCCACTATACCAGCCTAGTGTACAATACCCACTATACCAGCCTAGTGTAATATACCCACTATACCAGCCTAGTGTACACTATACCCACTATACCAGCCTAGTGTACTATACCCACTATACCAGCCTAGTGTACTATACCCACTATACCAGCCTAGTGTACTATACCCACTATACCAGCCTAGTGTACTATACCCACTATACCAGCCAAGTGTACTATACCCACTATACCAGCCTAGTGTACAATACCCACTATACCAGCCTAGTGTACTATACCCACTATACCAGCCAAGTGTACTATACCCACTATACCAGCCTAGTGTACAATACCCACTATACCAGCCTAGTGTACAATACCCACTATACCAGCCTAGTGTACTATACCCACTATACCAGCCTAGTGTACTATACCCACTATACCAGCCTAGTGTACCCCTATACCCCACTATACCAGCCTAGTGTAATATACCCACTATACCAGCCTAGTGTACTATACCCACTATACCAGCCAAGTGTACTATACCCACTATACCAGCCTAGTGTACAATACCCACTATACCAGCCTAGTGTAATATAACCACTATACCAGCCTAGTGTACAATACCCACTATACCAGCCTAGTGTACTATACCCACTATACCAGCCTAGTGTACTATACCCACTATACCAGCCTAGTGTACAATACCCACTATACCAGCCTAGTGTACCAGCCTAGTGTATACCCACTATACCAGCCTAGTGTACTATACCCACTATACCAGCCTAGTGTACTATACCCACTATACCAGCCTAGTGTACTATACCCACTATACCAGCCTAGTGTACTATACCCACTATACCAGCCTAGTGTACTATACCCACTATACCAGCCAGTGTACTATACCCACTATACCAGCCTAGTGTACAATACCCACTATACCAGCCTAGTGTACTATACCCACTATACCAGCCTAGTGTACTATACCCACTATACCAGCCTAGTGTACAATACCCACTATACCAGCCTAGTGTAGTATACCCACTATACCAGCCTAGAGTATACCCACTATACCAGCCAAGTGTACTATACCCACTATACCAGCCTAGTGTACAATACCCACTATACCAGCCTAGTGTACTATACCCACTATACCACCAGCCTACCAGAGTGTACAATACCCACTATACCAGCCTAGTGTAATATACCCACTATACCAGCCTAGTGTACTATACCCACTATACCAGCCTAGTGTACTATACCCACTATACCAGCCTAGTGTACAATACCCACTATACCAGCCTAGTGTAATATACCCACTATACCAGCCTAGTGTACAATACCCACTATACCAGCCTAGTGTACTATACCCACTATACCAGCCAAGTGTACTATACCCACTATACCAGCCTAGTGTACAATACCCACTATACCAGCCTAGTGTAGTATACCCACTATACCAGCCTAGTGTACCATACCCACTATACCAGCCTAGAGTACTATACCCACTATACCAGCCTAGTGTACTATACCCACTATACCAGCCTAGTGTACTATACCCACTATACCAGCCTAGTGTACCATACCCACTATACCAGCCTAGTGTACTATACCCACTATACCAGCCAGTGTACTATACCCACTATACCAGCCTAGTGTACATATACCCACTATACCAGCCTAGTGTAATATACCCACTATACCAGCCTAGTGTACTATACCCACTATACCAGCCTAGTGTACTATACCCACTATACCAGCCTAGTGTACATACCCACTATACCAGCCTAGTGTAAGTGTATATACCCACTATACCAGCCTAGTGTACTATACCCACTATACCAGCCTAGTGTACTATACCCACTATACCAGCCTAGTGTACTATACCCACTATACCAGCCTAGTGTACCAATACTATACCCACTATACCAGCCTAGTGTACAATACCCACTATACCAGCCTAGTGTACTATACCCACTATACCAGCCAAGTGTACTATACCCACTATACCAGCCTAGTGTACAATACCCACTATAGCCAGTGTACTATACCCACTATAGTGTACTATACCCACTATACCAGCCTAGTGTACTATACCCACTATACCAGCCTAGTGTAATATACCCACTATACCAGCCTAGTGTAGTATACCCACTATACCAGCCTAGAGTAATATACCCACTATACCAGCCTAGTGTACTATACCCACTATACCAGCCAAGTGTACTATACCCACTATACCAGCCTAGTGTACAATACCCACTATACCAGCCTAGTGTAATATAACCACTATACCAGCCTAGTGTACAATACCCACTATACCAGCCTAGTGTACTATACCCACTATACCAGCCAAGTGTACTATACCCACTATACCAGCCTAGTGTACAATACCCACTATACCAGCCTAGTGTAGTATACCCACTATACCAGCCTAGTGTACTATACCCACTATACCAGCCTAGTGTACTATACCCACTATACCAGCCTAGTGTACTATACCCACTATACCAGCCTAGTGTAATATACCCACTATACCAGCCACTATACCCACTATACCAGCCTAGTATACCCACTATAGCCCAATACCCACTATACCAGCCTAGTGTAATATACCCACTATACCAGCCTAGTGTACAATACCCACTATACCAGCCACTATACCCACTATACCAGCCAAGTGTACTATACCCACTATACCAGCCTAGTGTACAATACCCACTATACCAGCCTAGTGTACTATACCCACTATACCAGCCTAGTGTACCATACCCACTATACCAGCCTAGTGTACTATACCCACTATACCAGCCTAGTGTACAATACCCACAGCCACTATACCAGCCTAGTGTACAATACCCACTATACCAGCCTAGTGTACTATACCCACTATAGCCAGTATATACCCACTATACCAGCCTAGTGTACTATACCCACTATACCAGCCTAGTGTACTATACCCACTATACCAGCCTAGTGTACAATACCCACTATACCAGCCTAGTGTACTATTCGCCACTATACCAGCCTAGTGTACAATACCCACTATTCCAGCCTAGTGTACAATACCCACTATACCAGCCTAGTGTAATATACCCACTATACCAGCCTAGTGTACTATACCCACTATACCAGCCAAGTGTACTATACCCACTATACCAGCCTAGTGTACAATACCCACTATACCAGCCTAGTGTACTATACCCACTATACCAGCCTAGTGTACTATACCCACTATACCAGCCTAGTGTACTATACCCACTATACCAGCCTAGTGTACTATACCCACTATACCAGCCTAGTGTATACCCCTATAGTGTACTATACCCACTATACCAGCCTAGTGTACTATACCCACTATACCAGCCTAGTACAATACCCACTATACCAGCCCCACTATACCAGCCTAGTGTACTATACCCACTATACCAGCCTAGTGTACTATACCCACTATACCAGCCTAGTGTACTATACCCACTATACCAGCCTAGTGTACTATACCCACTATACCAGCCTAGTGTACAATACCACTATACCAGCCTAGTGTACAATACCCACTATACCAGCCTAGTGTACTATACCCACTATACCAGCCTAGTGTACCAGCCTAGTGTGCTATACCCACTATACCAGCCTAGTGTACTATACCCACTATACCAGTGTACTATACCCACTATACCAGCCTAGTGTACAATACCCACTATACCAGCCTAGTGTAATATACCCACTATACCAGCCTAGTGTACTATACCCACTATACCAGCCAAGTGTACTATACCCACTATACCAGCCTAGTGTACAATACCCACTATACCAGCCTAGTGTACTATACCCACTATACCAGCCTAGTGTACAATACCCACTATACCAGCCTAGTGTACTATACCCACTATACCAGCCAAGTGTACTATACCCACTATACCAGCCTAGTGTACCCACTATACCAGCCTAGTGTAATATACCCACTATACCAGCCTAGTGTACCAGCCTAGTGTACTATACCCACTATACCAGCCTAGTGTACAATACCCACTATACCAGCCTAGTGTACTATACCCACTATACCACCAGTACAATACCCACTATACCAGCCTAGTGTACTATACCCACTATACCAGCCAAGTGTACTATACCCACTATACCAGCCTAGTGTACAATACCCACTATACCAGCCTAGTGTAGTATACCCACTATACCAGCCTAGTGTACCATATACCCACTATACCAGCCTAGTGTACTATACCCACTATACCAGCCTAGTGTACAATACCCACTATACCAGCCTAGTGTAATATACCCACTATACCAGCCTAGTGTACTATACCCACTATACCAGCCTAGTGTACTATACCCACTATACCAGCCTAGTGTACTATACCCACTATACCAGCCTAGTGTACAATACCCACTATACCAGCCTAGTGTACAATACCCACTATACCAGCCTAGTGTACTATACCCACTATACCAGCCTAGTGTACTATACCCACTATACCAGCCTAGTGTACCCACTATACCAGCCCACTATACCAGCCTAGTGTAGTATACCCACTATACCAGCCTAGTACCATACCCACTATACCAGCCAAGTGTACTATACCCACTATACCAGCCTAGTGTACAATACCCACTATACCAGCCTAGTGTACTATACCCACTATACCAGCCTAGTGTACTATACCCACTATACCAGCCTAGTGTACAATACCCACTATACCAGCCTAGTGTAATATACCCACTATACCAGCCTAGTGTACTATACCCACTATACCAGCCTAGTGTACTATACCCACTATACCAGCCTAGTGTACAATACCCACTATACCAGCCTAGTGTACAATACCCACTATACCAGCCTAGTGTAATATAACCACTATACCAGCCTAGTGTACAATACCCACTATACCAGCCAGCTATACCCACTATACCAGCCAAGTGTACTATACCCACTATACCAGCCAGTGTACAATACCCACTATACCAGCCTAGTGTAGTATACCCACTATACCAGCCTAGAGTACCATACCCACTATACCAGCCTAGTGTACTATACCCACTATACCAGCCTAGTGTACTATACCCACTATACCAGCCTAGTGTACTATACCACTATACCAGCCAAGTGTACTATACCCACTATACCAGCCTAGTGTACAGTACACTATACCAGCCACCATACCAGCCTAGTGTACTATACCCACTATACCAGCCTAGTGTACTATACCCACTATACCAGCCTAGTGTACTATACCCACTATACCAGCCTAGTGTACAATACCCACTATACCAGCCTAGTGTAAGTGTATACCCACTATACCAGCCTAGTGTACTATACCCACTATACCAGCCTAGTGTACTATACCCACTAGTGTACCAGCCTATACCCACTATACCAGCCTAGTGTACAATACCCACTATACCAGCCTAGTGTAATATACCCACTATACCAGCCTAGAGTACCATACCCACTATACCAGCCTAGTGTACTATACCCACTATACCAGCCTACCAGCCTGTACTATACCCACTATACCAGCCAAGTGTACTATACCCACTATACCAGCCTAGTGTACAATACCCACTATACCAGCCTAGTGTACTATACCCACTATACCAGCCTAGTGTACAATACCCACTATACCAGCCTAGTGTACTATACCCACTATACCAGCCTAGTGTACTATACCCACTATACCAGCCTAGTGTACAATACCCACTATACCAGCCTAGTGTAATATACCCACTATACCAGCCTAGTGTACTATACCCACTATACCAGCCTAGTGTACTATACCCACTATACCAGCCTAGTGTAATATACCCACTATACCAGCCTAGTGTACCAATACCCACTATACCAGCCTAGTGTAATATACCCACTATATATACCAGCCAGTGTACAATACCCACTATACCAGCCTAGTGTACTATACCCACTATACCAGCCAAGTGTACTATACCCACTATACCAGCCTAGTGTACAATACCCACTATACCAGCCTAGTGTAGTATACCCACTATACCAGCCTAGAGTACCATACCCACTATACCAGCCTAGTGTACTATACCCACTATACCAGCCAAGTGTACTATACCCACTATACCAGCCTAGTGTACTATACCCACTATACCAGCCTAGTGTACTATACCCACTATACCAGCCTAGTGTACAATACCACTATACCAGCCTAGTGTAATATACCCACTGTACCAGCCTAGTGTACTATACCCACTGTACCAGCCAAGTGTACTATACCCACTATACCAGCCTAGTGTACAATACCCACTATACCAGCCTAGTGTACAATACCCACTATACCAGCCTAGTGTAATATACCCACTATACCAGCCTAGTGTACTATACCCACTATACCAGCCAGTACTATACCCACTATACCAGCCTAGTGTACTATACCCACTATACCAGCCAGTGCCTAGTGTACTATACCAGCCTAGTGTAATATACCCACTATACCAGCCTAGTGTACAATACCCACTATACCAGCCTAGTGTAGTATACCCACTATACCAGCCTAGAGTACCATACCCACTATACCAGCCTAGTGTACTATACCCACTATACCAGCCTAGTGTACTATACCCACTATACCAGCCTAGTGTACTATACCCACTGTACCAGCCAAGTGTACTATACCCACTATACCAGCCTAGTGTACAATACACACTATACCAGCCTAGTGTAATATACCCACTATACCAGCCTAGTGTACTATACCCACTGTACCAGCCTAGTGTACTATACCCACTATACCAGCCTAGTGTACAATACCCACTATACCAGCCTAGTGTACAATACCCACTATACCAGCCTAGTGTAATATAACCACTATACCAGCCTAGTGTACAATACCCACTATACCAGCCTAGTGTACTATACCCACTATACCAGCCAAGTGTACTATACCCACTATACCAGCCTAGTGTACAATACCCACTATACCAGCCTAGTGTAGTATACCCACTATACCAGCCTAGAGTACCATACCCACTATACCAGCCTAGAGTACTATACCCACTATACCAGCCTAGTGTACAATACCCACTATACCAGCCTAGTGTACTATACCCACTATACCAGCCTAGTGTAATACCCACTATACCCATACCCACTATACCAGCCTAGTGTACTATACCCACTATACCAGCCTAGTATACCCACTATACCAGCCTAGTGTACTATACCCACTATACCAGCCTAGTGTACAATACCCACTATACCAGCCTAGTGTAATATAACCACTATACCAGCCTAGTGTACAATACCCACTATACCAGCCTAGTGTACTATACCCACTATACCAGCCTAGTGTACTATACCCACTATACCAGCCTAGTGTACTATACCCACTATACCAGCCAGCCTAGTGTACTATACCCACTATACCAGCCTAGTGTACCATACCCACTATACCAGCCTAGTGTACTATACCCACTATACCAGCCTAGTGTACTATACCCACTATACCCACTATACCAGCCTAGTGTACTATACCCACTATACCAGCCTAGTGTACTATACCCACTATACCTATACTATACCAGCCTAGTGTACAATACCCACTATACCAGCCTAGTGTACTATACCCACTATACCAGCCTAGTGTACTATACCCACTATACCAGCCTAGTGTACAATACCCACTATACCAGCCTAGTGTAATATACCCACTATACCAGCCTAGTGTACTATACCAGCCTAGTGTACTATACCCACTATACCAGCCTAGTGTAATACCCACTATACCAGCCTAGTGTACAATACCCACTATACCAGCCTAGTGTAATATACCCACTATACCAGCCTAGTGTACAATACCCACTATACCAGCCTAGTGTACTATACCCACTATACCAGCCAAGTGTACTATACCCACTATACCAGCCTAGTGTACAATACCCACTATACCAGCCTAGTGTAGTATACCCACTATACCAGCCTAGAGTACCATACCCACTATACCAGCCTAGTGTACTATACCCACTATACCAGCCTAGTGTACTATACCCACTATACCAGCCTAGTACTATACCCACTGTACTATACCCACTATACCAGCCTAGTGTACAATACTATACCAGCCTAGTGTAATATACCCACTGTACCAGCCTAGTGTACTATACCCACTATACCAGCCAAGTGTACTATACCCACTATACCAGCCTAGTGTACTAGTGTACAATACCCACTATACCAGCCTAGTGTAATATAACCACTATACCAGCCTAGTGTACAATACCCACTATACCAGCCTAGTGTACTATACCCACTATACCAGCCAAGTGTACTATACCCACTATACCAGCCTAGTGTACAATACCCACTATACCAGCCTAGTGTAGTATACCCACTATACCAGCCTAGAGTACCATACCCACTATACCAGCCTAGTGTACTATACCCACTATACCAGCCTAGTGTACTATACCCACTATACCAGCCTAGTGTACTATACCCACTATACCAGCCTAGTGTAATATACCCACTATACCAGCCTAGTGTACTATACCCACTATACCAGCCTAGTGTACTATACCCACTATACCAGCCTAGTGTACAATACCCACTATACCAGCCTAGTGTAATATACCCACTATACCAGCCTAGTGTACTATACCCACTATACCAGCCTAGTGTACTATACCCACTATACCAGCCTAGTGTACTATACCCACTATACCAGCCTAGTGTATACCCACTATACCAGCCTAGTGTAGTATACCCACTAAACCAGCCTAGAGTACCATACCCACTATACCAGCCTAGAGTACTATACCCACTATACCAGCCTAGTGCATACCCACTATACCAGCCTAGTGTACAATACCCACTATACCAGCCTAGTGTACATATACCCACTATACCAGCCTAGTGTAATATACCCACTATACCAGCCTAGTGTACTATACCCACTATACCAGCCAAGTGTACTACACTATACCAGCCTAGTGTATACCCACTATACCAGCCTAGTGTAATATACCCACTATACCAGCCTAGTGTACTATACCCACTATACCAGCCTAGTGTAGTATACCCACTATACCAGCCTAGAGTACCATACCCACTATACCAGCCACTATACCCACTATACCAGCCTAGTGTACTATACCCACTATACCAGCCTAGTGTACAATACCCACTATACCAGCCTAGTGTAATATAACCACTATACCAGCCTAGTGTACAATACCCACTATACCAGCCTAGTGTACTATACCCACTATACCAGCCAAGTGTACTATACCCACTATACCAGCCTAGTGTACAATACCCACTATACCAGCCTAGTGTAGTATACCCACTATACCAGCCTAGAGTACCATACCCACTATACCAGCCTAGAGTACTATACCCACTATACCAGCCAAGTGTACTATACCCACTATACCAGCCTAGAGTACTATACCCACTATACCAGCCAAGTGTAATATACCCACTGTACCAGCCTAGTGTACTATACCCACTGTACCAGCCAAGTGTACTATACACACTATACCAGCCTAGTGTACAATACACACTATACCAGCCTAGTGTACAATACCCACTATACCAGCCTAGTGTAATATACCCACTATACCAGCCTAGTGTACAATACCCACTATACCAGCCTAGTGTACTATACCCACTATACCAGCCAAGTGTACTATACCCACTATACCAGCCTAGTGTACAATACCCACTATACCAGCCTAGTGTAGTATACCCACTAAACCAGCCTAGAGTACCATACCCACTATACCAGCCTAGAGTACCATACCCACCATACCAGCCTAGTGTAGCATACCCACTATACCAGCCTAGTGTACTATACCCACTATACCAGCCTAGTGTACCCACTATACCACCCACTATACCAGCCTAGTGTACTATACCCACTATACCAGCCTAGTGTACCCACTATACCCAATATACCCACTATACCAGCCAGTACCTATACCAGCCTAGTGTACAATACCCACTATACCAGCCTAGTGTATATACCCACTATACCACTATACCAGCCTAGTGTACTATACCCACTATACCAGCCAAGTGTACTATACCCACTATACCAGCCTAGTGTACAATACCCACTATACCAGCCTAGTGTAATATACCACTATACCAGCCTAGTGTACAATACCCACTATACCAGCCTAGTGTACTATACCCACTATACCAGCCAGTGTACTATACCCACTATACCAGCCTAGTGTACAATACCCACTATACCAGCCTAGTGTAATATACCCACTATACCAGCCTAGTGTACCATACCCACTATACCAGCCAAGTGTACTATACCCACTATACCAGCCTAGTGTACTATACCCACTATACCAGCCTAGTGTAGCCTAGTGTATACCCACTATACCAGCCTAGTGTACTATACCCACTATACCAGCCTAGTGTACTATACCCACTATACCAGCCTAGTGTACTATACCCACTATACCAGCCTAGTGTAATATACCCACTATACCAGCCAAGTGTACTATACCCACTATACCAGCCTAGAGTACCATACCCACTATACCAGCCTAGTGTACAATACCCACTATACCAGCCTAGTGTAGTATACCCACTATACCAGCCTAGAGTACCATACCCACTATACCAGCCAAGTGTACTATACCCACTATACCAGCCCATACCCACTATACCAGCCTAGTGTAATATACCCACTATACCAGCCTAGTGTACTATACCCACTATACCAGCCAAGTGTACTATACCCCACCTATACCCACTATACCAGCCTAGTGTACCAGCCTATACCCACTATACCAGCCTAGTGTACTATACCCACTATATACTATACCCACTATACCAGCCTAGTGTACAATACCCACTATACCAGCCTAGTGTACTATACCCACTATACCAGCCTAGTGTACCATACCCACTATACCAGCCTAGTGTACTATACCCACTATACCAGCCTATACCCACTATACCAGCCTATACCCACTATACCAGCCTAGTGTACTATACCCACTATACCAGCCTAGTGTACTATACCCACTATACCAGCCTAGTGTAATATACCCACTATACCAGCCTAGTGTACTATACCCACTATACCAGCCTAGTGTAATATAACCACTATACCAGCCTAGTGTACAATACCCACTATACCAGCCTAGTGTACTATACCCACTATACCAGCCAAGTACATATACCCACTATACCAGTACTATACCCACTATACCAGCCTAGTGTAGTATACCCACTATACCAGCCTAGTGTACTATACCCACTATACCAGCCTAGAGTGTACAATATAGTGTACTATACCCACTATACCAGCCTAGTGTACAATACCCACTATACCAGCCTAGTGTAATATAACCACTATACCAGCCTAGTGTACAATACCCACTATACCAGCCTAGTGTACTATACCCACTATACCAGTGTAATATACCCACTATACCAGCCTATACCCACTATACCAGCCTAGTGTACTATACCCACTATACCAGCCTAGTGTACTATACCCACTATACCAGCCTAGTGTACTATACCCACTATACCAGCCTAGTGTACAATACCCACTATACCAGCCTAGTGTACTATACCCACTATACCAGCCAAGTGTACTATACCCACTATACCAGCCTAGTGTGCAATACCCACTATACCAGCCTAGTGTACTATACCCACTATACCAGCCTAGTGTACTATACCCACTATACCAGCCTAGTGTATATACCCACTATACCAGCCTAGCCTAGTGTACTATACCCACTATACCAGCCTAGTGTACTATACCCACTATAGTGTACCATACCCACTATACCAGCCTAGTGTACTATACCCACTATACCAGCCTAGTGTACTATACCCACTATACCAGCCTAGTGTACTATACCCACTATACCAGCCTAGTGTACTATACCCACTATACCAGCCAAGTGTACTATACCCACTATACCAGCCTAGAGTACCATACCCACTATACCAGCCTAGTGTACATTACCCACTATACCAGCCTAGTGTACAATACCCACTATACCAGCCTAGTGTACAATACCCACTATACCAGCCTAGTGTAATATACCCACTATACCAGCCTAGTGTACTATACCCACTATACCAGCCATGTGTACTATACCCACTATACCAGCCTAGTGTACTATACCCACTATACCAGCCTAGTGTAATATAACCACTATACCAGCCTAGTGTACAATACCCACTATACCAGCCTAGTGTGTACCCACTATACCAGCCCACACCAGCCTAGAGTACTATACCCACTATACCAGCCAAGTGTACTATACCCACTATACCAGCCAAGTGTACAATACCCACTATTCCAGCCTAGTGTACAATACCCACTATACCAGCCTAGTGTAATATACCCACTATACCAGCCTAGTGTACTATACCCACTATACCAGCCAAGTGTACTATACCCACTATACCAGCCTAGTGTACAATACCCACTATACCAGCCTAGTGTAATATAACCACTATACCAGCCTAGTGTACAATACCCACTATACCAGCCTAGTGTACTATACCCACTATACCAGCCAAGTGTACTATACCCACTATACCAGCCTAGTGTACAATACCCACTATACCAGCCTAGTGTAGTATACCCACTAAACCAGCCTAGAGTACCATACCCACTATACCAGCCTAGAGTACTATACCCACTATACCAGCCAAGTGTACTATACCCACTATACCAGCCTAGAGTACCATACCCACTATACCAGCCTAGTGTAATATACCCACTATACCAGCCTAGTGTACTATACCCACTATACCAGCCAAGTGTACTATACCCACTATACCAGCCTAGTGTACAATACCCACTATACCAGCCTAGTGTAATATAACCACTATACCAGCCTAGTGTACAATACCCACTATACCAGCCTAGTGTACTATACCCACTATACCAGCCAAGTGTACTATACCCACTATACCAGCCTAGTGTACTATACCCACTATACCAGCCTAGTGTACTATACCCACTATACCAGCCTAGTGTACTATACCCACTATACCAGCCTAGTGTACTATACCCACTATACCAGCCAAGTGTACTATACCCACTATACCAGCCTAGTGTACAATACCCACTATACCAGCCTAGTGTAGTATACCCACTATACCAGCCTAGAGTACCATACCCACTATACCAGCCTAGTGTACTATACCCACTATACCAGCCTAGTGTACAATACCCACTATACCAGCCTAGTGTACTATACCCACTGTACCAGCCAAGTGTACTATACCCACTATACCAGCCTAGTGTACAATACACACTATACCAGCCTAGTGTAATATACCCACTGTACCAGCCTAGTGTAATATAACCACTATACCAGCCTAGTGTACAATACCCACTATACCAGCCTAGTGTACTATACCCACTATACCAGCCAAGTGTACTATACCCACTATACCAGCCTAGTGTAGTATACCCACTATACCAGCCTAGAGTACCATACCCACTATACCAGCCTAGTGTACTATACCCACTATACCAGCCTAGTGTACTATACCCACTATAGCCAGCCTAGTGTACTATACCCACTGTACCAGCCTAGTGTACTATACCCACTATACCAGCCTAGTGTACAATACACACTATACCAGCCTAGTGTAATATACCCACTATACCAGCCTAGTGTACAATACCCACTATACCAGCCTAGTGTACTATACCCACTATACCAGCCTAGTGTACCCACTATACCAGCCTAGTGTACAATACCCACTATACCAGCCTAGTGTAGTATACCCACTATACCAGCCTAGTGTACCATACCCACTATACCAGCCTACAGTACTATACCCACTATACCAGCCAAGTGTACTATACCCACTATACCAGCCAAGTGTACAATACCCACTATTCCAGCCTAGTGTACAATACCCACTATACCAGCCTAGTGTAATATACCCACTATACCAGCCTAGTGTACTATACCCACTATACCAGCCAAGTGTACTATACCCACTATACCAGCCTAGTGTACAATACCCACTATACCAGCCTAGTGTAATATAACCACTATACCAGCCTAGTGTACAATACCCACTATACCAGCCTAGTGTACTATACCCACTATACCAGCCTAGTGTACCATACCCACTATACCAGCCTAGTGTACTATACCCACTATACCAGCCTAGCCCACTATGCCAGTAGTGTACTATACCCACTAACTACCAGCCTAGTGTACTATACCCACTATACCAGCCTAGTGTACATACCCACTATACCAGCCTAGTGTACTATACCCACTATACCAGCCTAGTGTACCATACCCACTATACCAGCCTAGTGTACTATACCCACTATACCAGCCAACTATACCCACTATACCAGCCTAGTGTACTATACCCACTATACCAGCCACCAGCCTGTACCATACCCACTATACCAGCCTAGTGTACAATACCCACTATACCAGCCTAGTGTACTATATATACCACTATACCAGCCTAGTGTACTATACCCACTATACCAGCCTAGTGTACAATACCCACTATACCCACTATACCCCAGCCAAGTGTACTATACCCACTATACCAGCCTAGTGTACACTATACCCACTATACCAGCCAGCCAAGTGTACTATACCCACTATACCAGCCTAGTGTACAATACCCACTATACCAGCCAGTATACCCACTATACCAGCCTAGAGTACATACCCACTATACCAGCCAAGTGTACTATACCCACTATACCAGCCTAGTGTACAATACCCACTATACCAGCCTAGTGTAATATACCCACTATACCAGCCTAGTGTACAATACCCACTATACCAGCCTAGTGTACTATACCCACTATACCAGCCAAGTGTACAATACCCACTATACCAGCCTAGTGTACTATACCCACTATACCAGCCTAGTGTACTATACCCACTATACCAGCCTAGTACCATACCCACTATACCAGCCTAGTGTACTATACCCACTATACCAGCCAAGTGTACAATACCCACTATACCACTATACCCATACCAGCCTAGTGTATATACCCACTATACCAGCCTAGTGTACTATACCCACTATATACCCCAGCCTAGTGTACAATACACACTATACCAGCCTAGTGTACTATACCCACTATACCAGCCTAGTGTAATATACCCACTATACCAGCCTAGTGTACCATACCCACTATACCAGCCTAGTGTACTATACCCACTATACCAGCCAAGTGTACTATACCCACTATACCAGCCTAGTGTACTATACCCACTATACCAGCCTAGTGTACTATACCCACTATACCAGCCTAGTGTACCATACCCACTGCCTAGTGTACAATACCCACTATACCAGCCTAGTGTACTATACCCACTATACCAGCCAAGTGTACTATACCCACTATACCAGCCTAGTGTACAATACCCACTATACCAGCCTAGTGTAATATGCCCACTATACCAGCCTAGTGTACTATACCCACTATACCAGCCTGGTGTACAATGCCCACTATACCAGCCTAGTGTACTATGCCCACTATACCAGCCTGGTGTGCTATGCCCACTATACCAGCCTAGTGTACTATACCCACTATACCAGCCTAGTGTGCTATACCCACTATACCAGCCTAGTGTACAATACCCACTATACCAGCCTAGTGTAATATACCCACTATACCAGCCTAGTGTGTACTATGCCCACTATGCCAGCCTAGTGTACTATGCCCACTATACCTGGTGTGCTATGCCCACTACCAGCCTAGTGTACTATACCCACTATACCAGCCTAGTGTACTATACCCACTATACCAGCCTAGTGTACCATACCCACTATACCAGCCACTATACCAGCCTAGTGTACCAGCCTAGTGTACTATACCCACTATACCAGCCTATACCAGCCTAGTGTACATATACCCACTATATACCCACTATACCAGCCTAGTGTACTATACCCACTATACCAGCCAAGTGTACTATACCCACTATACCAGCCTAGTGTACAATACCCACTATACCAGCCTAGTGTAATATACCCACTATACCAGCCTAGTGTACTATACCCACTATACAATACCCAGCCTAGTGTACTATACCCACCCAGCCTAGTGTGCTATGCCCACTAGCCAGCCTAGGTGTGCAATACTATACCAGCCTGGTGTGCTATGCCCACTATACCAGCCTAGTGTATATACCCACTATACCAGCCTAGTGTACTATACCCACTATACCAGCCAAGTGTACTATACCCACTATACCAGCCTAGTGTACAATACCCACTATACCAGCCTAGTGTACTATACCCACTATACCAGCCTAAGCCCACTATACCAGCCTGGTGTGGTATGCCCACTGTACTATACCCACTATACCAGCCTAGTGCTATGCCCACTATACCACTTGTGTACAATGCCCCAGCCTAGTGTACTATACCCACTATACCAGCCTAGTGTACTATACCCACTATACCAGCCTAGTGTACAATACCCACTATACCAGCCTAGTGTACTATACCCACTATACCAGCCTAGAGTGTACTATACCCACTATACCAGCCTAGTGTACTATACCCACTATACCAGCCTACCAGCCTAGTGTACTATACCCACTATACCAGCCTAGTGTAATATACCCACTATACCAGCCTAGTGTACAATACCCACTATACCAGCCTAGTGTACTATACCCACTATACCAGCCAAGTGTACTATACCCACTATACCAGCCTAGTGTAGCCTGTGTAATATACCCAGCCAGCCTAGTGTACTATACCCACTATACCAGCCAAGTATACCCACCAGCCTAGTGTACAATACCCACTATACCAGCCTAGTGTAATATAACCACTATACCAGCCTAGTGTACAATACCCACTATACCAGCCTAGTGTACTACCCACTATACCACTATACCCCAGCCTAGTGTACTATACCCACTATACCAGCCAAGTGTACTATACCCACTATACCAGCCTAGTGTACTATACCCACTATACCAGCCACTACCCACTATACCAGCCAAGTGTACTATACCCACTATACCAGCCTAGTGTACAATACCCACTATACCAGCCTAGTATACCCACTATGCCAGCCACTATACCCACCAGCCTAGTGTACTATACCCACTATACCAGCCTAGTGTACTATACCCACTATACCAGCCTAGTGTACTATACCCACTATACCAGCCTAGTGTACAATACCCACTATACCAGTGTACTATACCCACTATACCAGCCTAGTGTACTATACCCACTATACCAGCCTAGTGTACAATACCCACTATACCAGCCTAGTGTAATATACCCACTATACCAGCCTAGTGTACTATACCCACTATACCTAGTGTACAATACCCACTAGTGTAATATAACCACTATACCAGCCTAGTGTACTATACCCACTATACCAGCCTAGTGTACTATACCCACTATACCAGCCTAGTGTACAATACCCACTATACCAGCCTAGTGTACTATACCCACTATACCAGCCTAGTGTGCTATGCCCACTATAGTGTAGTATACCCACTATACCAGCCTAGTGTACTATACCCACTATACCAGCCTAGTGTACTATACCCACTATACCAGCCTATATACCCACTAGCCAGCCTAGTGTACCATACCCACTATACCAGCCTAGTGTACTATACCCACTATACCAGCCTGGTGTACAATACCCACTATACCTATACCAGCCTAGTGTACTATACCCACTATACCAGCCAAGTGTACTATACCCACTATACCAGCCTAGTGTACAATACCCACTATACCAGTGTAATACCCACTATACCAGCCTAGTGTACTATACCCACTATACCAGCCTAGTGTACTATACCCACTATACCAGTGTACTATACCCACTATACCAGCCTAGTGTACATATACCCACTATACCAGCCTAGTGTACTATACCCACTATACCAGCCTAGTGTACCATACCCACTATACCAGCCTAGTGTACTATACCCACTATACCAGCCTAGTGTACAATACCCACTATACCAGCCTAGTGTACTATACCCACTATACCAGCCTAGTGTACTATACCCACTATACCAGCCATGCCCACTATAGTGTACTATACCCACTATACCAGCCTAGTGTACTATACCCACTATACCAGCCTAGTGTACCATACCCACTATACCAGCCTAGTGTACTATACCCACTATACCAGCCTAGTGTACTATACCCACTATACCAGCCTAGTGTACAATACCCACTATACCAGCCTAGTGTAATATACCCACTATACCAGCCTAGTGTACAATACCCACTATACCAGCCTAGTGTACTATACCCACTATACCAGCCTAGTGTACTATACCCACTATACCAGCCCATATACCCACTATACCAGCCTAGTGTGCTATACCCACTATACCAATACCCACTATACCAGCCTAGTGTACTATACCCACTATACCAGCCTAGTGTACAATACCCACTATACCAGCCAAGTGTACTATACCCACTATACCAGCCTAGTGTACTATACCCACTATACCAGCCTAGTGTACAATACCCACTATACCAGCCTAGTGTAGTATACCCACTATACCAGCCTAGAGTACCATACCCACTATACCAGCCTAGTGTACTATACCCACTATACCAGCCTAGTGTACTATACCCACTATACCAGCCTAGTGTATATGCCCACTATACCAGCCAGTGTACAATACCCACTATACCAGCCTAGTGTACTATACCCACTATACCAGCCTAGTGTACTATGCCCACTATACCAGCCACCACTACCAGCCTAGTGTACTATACCCACTATACCAGCCTAGTGTACTATACCCACTATACCAGCCTAGTGTGTACTAGTGTGCTATACCCACTATACCAGCCTAGTGTACTATACCCACTATACCAGCCTAGTGTACTATACCCACTATACCAGCCTGGTGTGCTATGCCCACTGTAAGTGTACTATACCCACTATACCAGCCTAGTGTACAATGCCACTATACCAGCCTAGTGTAATATACCCATACCAGCCTAGTGTACTATACCCACTATACCAGCCAAGTGTACTATACCCACTATACCAGCCTAGGTGTGCTATGCCCACTATGCCAGCCTGGTGTGCAATGCCCCACTATACCAGTGTACATATGCCCACTATACCAGCCTAGTGTACAATGCCCACCCAGCCTGGTGTGCTATGCCCACTAACCAGCCTAGTGTGCTATGCCCACTATGCCAGCCTGGTGTACCCACTATACCAGCCAAGTGTACTATACCCACTATACCAGCCTAGTGTGCCATACCCACTATACCAGCCCACTAACCGGCCTGGTGTGCTATGCCCCTATAGCCTGGTGTGCCATGCCCACTAGTACCTATGCCCACTATACCAGCCTATACCCACTATACCAGCCTGGTGTATGTAACCCACTATGCCCCACTATGCCCACTATGCCAGCCTAGTGTACTATACCCACTATACCAGCCTGGTGTGCTATGCCCACTATGCCAGCCTAGTGTACTATGCCCACTATACCAGCCTGGTGTGCCATGCCACTATGCCAGCCTGGTGTGCTATGCCCACTATACCAGCCAGGTGTGCTATGCCCACTATACCGGCCTGGTGTGCCATGCCCACTATACCAGCCTGAGGTGTACTATACCCACTACCAGCCTAGTGTAATATACCCACTATACCAGCCTAGTGTACTATACCCACTATACCAGCCTAGTGTACTATACCCACTATACCAGCCTGGTGTACTATACTATGCCGGCCAGGTGTGCACTATACCAGCCTAGTGTGCTATACCACTACCCACTATATGCCCCAGCCAAGTGTACTATACCCACTATACCAGCCTAGAGTGTACTATACCCACTATACCAGCCTAGTGTACAATACCCACTATACCAGCCTATATACCCACTATACCAGCCTAGTGTACTATACCCACTATACCAGCCTAGTGTGCAATGCCCACTATACCAGCCTAGTGTGCAATGCCCACTATACCAGCCGGCCAAGGTGTGCTATACCCACTATACCAGCCTAGTGTATATACCCACTATACCAGCCTACCAGCCAGCCAGGTGTACTATACCCACTATACCAGCCTAGTGTACAATGCCACTATGCCAGCCTGGTGTGCTATGCCCATGCCTATATGCCCCAGCCTAGTGTACTATACCCACTACCAGCCTGGTGTACTATGCCCACTATACCAGCCAGTGTAGTGCCCAATACTATGCCACTATGCCAGCCTGGTGTGCAATGCCCACTACCAGCCTAGTGTAATATACCAGCCTGGTGTGCTATGCCCACTATACCAGCGGTGTGCTATGCCCACTATGCCAGCCTAGTGTGCAATGCCCACTATGCCCCACTATACCAGCCTAGTGTACAATACCCACTATACCAGCCTAGTGTACTATACCCACTATACCAGCCAAGTGTGCTATGCCCACTATACCAGCCTAGTGTACAATACCCACTATACCAGCCTAGTGTGTATACCAGCCTAGGTGTGCCATACCCACTATGTAGGTGTATATGCCCACTATACCAGCCTAGTGTACTATACCCACTATGCCCGGCCAGCCTATGCCAGCCTGGTGTACTATGCCCACTATACCAGCCCTAGTGTGCTATGCCCCACTATATATACCCACTATACCAGCCTGGTGTACTATACCCACTATACCAGCCTAGTGCAATGCCCACTATACCAGCCTGGTGTGCTATGCCCACTACCAGCCTAGTGTACTATACCCACTATACCAGCCTAGTGTACTATACCCACTATACCAGCCTAGTGTACTATACCCACTATACCAGCCTAGTGTACTATACCCACTATACCAGCCAAGTGTACTATACCCACTATACCAGCCTGGTGTACTAGCCCACCCCTAGTGTGCCATACTATACCCACTATACCAGCCAAGTGTACTATACCCACTATACCAGCCTAGAGTACCATACCCACTATAGCCAGTGTACAATGCCCCTATAGCCTGGTGTAATATACCCACTATACCAGCCTACCCACTATACCACCTAGTGTACTACCCACTATACCAGCCAAGTGTACTATACCCACTATACCAGCCTAGTGTGTATACCCACTATACCGGCCTGGTGTGCCATGCCCACTATACCAGCCTGGTGTACTATACCCACTATACCAGCCAAGTGTGCTATGCCCACTATGCCAGCCTATGCCACTATACCATGCCCCTATGCCTGGTGTGCTATAGTGTGCTATGCCCACTATACCAGCCTAGTGTACTATACCCACTATACCAGCCTAGTGTACTATACCCACTATACCAGCCTGGTGTGTACTATACCCACTATACCAGCCTAGTGTACTATACCCACTATACCAGCCTAGTGTACTATACCCACTATACCAGCCTAGTGTACAATACCCACTATACCAGCCTAGTGTAATATGCCCACTATACCCACTACCCACTACCAGCCTAGTGTACTATACCCACTATACCAGCCAAGTGTACTATACCCACTATACCAGCCTAGTGTGCAATGCCCACTATACCAGCCTAGTGTGCTATGCCCACTATACCAGCCTAGGTACCATACCCACTATACCAGCCTAGTGTACTATACCCACTATACCAGCCTAGTGTACTATACCCACTATACCAGCCTAGTGTACTATGCCCCACTATACCAGCCTAGAGTGCCATGCCACTATACCAGCCACTATACCCCAGCCTAGTGTACAATACCCACTATACCAGCCTAGTGTACAATACCCACTATACCAGCCTAGTGTAAGCCTATACCCACTATACCAGCCTGGTGTACTATACCCACTATACCAGCCTAGTGTACTATACCCACTATACCAGCCTGGTGTACTATACCCACTATACCAGCCTAGTGTAATATACCCACTATACCAGCCTAGTGTGCTATGCCCACTATACCAGCCTAGTGTGCTATACCCACTATACCAGCCAAGTGTACTATGCCCACTATACCAGCCTAGTGTACAATACCCACTATACCAGCCTAGTGTACTATACCCACTATACCAGCCTAGTGTAGTACCATACCCACTATACCAGCCAAGTGCTATGCCCACTATGCCAGCCAAGTGTGCTATACCCACTATACCAGCCTAGTGTACAATACCCACTATACCAGCCTAGTGTGCTATGCCCACTATACCAGCCTAGTGTACAGGTGTGCTATACCCACTATACCAGCCTAGTGTACAATGCCCACTATACCAGCCTAGTGTAGTATACCCACTATACCAGCCTAGAGTACTATACCCACTATACCCCAGGTGTGCTATGCCCACTATACCAGCCTAGTGTACTATACCCACTATGCCAGCCTACTATACCCCTATGCCAGCCTAGTGTACTATACCCACTATACCAGCCTGGTGTACAATACCCACTATACCAGCCTAGTGTACTATGCCCACTATACCAGCCTGGTGTGCTATACCCACTATACCAGCCTAGTGTACTATACCCACTATACCAGCCAGTAGGTGTACTATACCCACTATACCAGCCTAGTGTACCCACTATACCAGTGTACTATGCCCCTATACCAGCCTAGTGTACATATGCCCACTATACCAGCCTGGTGTACTATACCCACTATACCAGCCTAGTGTACTATACCCACTATACCAGCCTAGTGTACAATGCCCACTATGCCAGCCTAGTGTGCAATACCCACTAGCCAGCCTAGTGTACATATGCCCACTATACCAGCCTAGTGTGCAATGCCCACTATACCAGCCTGGTGTACCTATGCCCACTATACCAGCCATGTGTGCATACCCACTATACCTATGCCCACTATACCAGCCTAGTGTACTATACCCACTATACCAGCCTAGTGCCATGCCCACTATGCCAGCCACTATACTATGCCAGCCTAGGTGTGCTATGCCCACTATGCCAGCCTGGTGTACCATACCCACTATACCAGCCTAGTGTACTATGCCCACTATACCAGCCTAGTGTACTATACCCACTATACCAGCCTAGTGTACTATACCCACTATACCAGCCTAGTGTACAATGCCCACTATACCAGCCTAGTGTAATATGCCCACTATACCAGTGTACAATGCCCCTATGCCAGCCTGGTGTGTACTATACCCACTATACCAGCCTAGTGTACAATACCCACTATACCAGCCTAGTGTACTATACCCACTATACCAGCCTAGAGTACCATACCCACTATACCAGCCTGGTGTGCTATACCCACTATACCAGCCAAGTGTACTATACCCACTATACCAGCCTAGTGTACAATACCCACTATACCAGCCTAGTGTACTATGCCCACTATACCAGCCAAGTGTACCATGCCCACTATACCAGCCTAGTGTACTATACCCACTATACCAGCCTAGTGTACTATACCCACTATACCAGCCTAGTGTACTATACCCACTATACCAGCCAAGTGTGCTATACCCACTATACCAGCCTAGTGTACTATACCCACTATACCAGCCTAGTGTACTATACCCACTATACCAGCCTAGTGTACTATACCCACTATACCTAGTGTACAGGTGTATGCCCACTATACCAGCCTGGTGTACTATACCCACTATACCAGCCAGTGTGCTATACCCACTATGCCTAGTGTGCTATACCCACTATACCAGCCTAGTGTACTATACCCACTATACCAGCCTAGTGTAGTATGCCCACTATGCCCCACTATGCCCACTATGCCAGCCAGGTGTGCTATGCCCGCTATGCCACCTGGTGTGCTATGCCCATGCATACCCACTATACCAGCCTGAGTGTGCTATACCCACTATACCAGCCTGGTGTACTATGCCCACCCACTATGCCCACTATACCAGCCTAGGTGTACTATACCCACTATACCAGCCAGTGTACTATACCCACTATACCAGCCTAGTGTACTATGCCCACTATGCCGGCCACTGCCCACTATACCAGCCTGGTGTAATGCCCACTATACCAGCCTGGTGTGCTATACCCACTATACCAGCCTAGTGTACATACCCACTATACCAGCCTAGTGTACTATACCCACTATACCAGCCAAGTGTACTATGCCAGCCTAGGTGTGCTATGCCCACTATACCAGCCTAGTGTACTATACCCACTATACCAGCCTAGTGTACTATACCCACTATACCAGCCTAGTGTAATATGCCCACTACCGGCCTAGTGTACTATACCCACTATACCAGCCAAGTGTACTATACCCACTATACCAGCCTAGTGTACTATACCCACTATACCACTATACCCACTATACCAGCCTAGTGTACAATACCCACTATACCAGCCTAGTGTGCTATGCCCACTATACCAGCCTAGTGTGCTATGCCCACTATACCAGCCTGGGTGTACAATGCCCACTATACCAGCCCTAGCCCACTGTAGCCTATACCCACTATACCTAGCCAAGTGTGCTATACCCACTATACCAGCCTAGTGTGTGCTATGCCCACTATACCAGCCTAGTGTACAATACCCACTATACCAGCCTAGTGTACTATACCCACTATACCAGCCTGGTGTGCTATGCCCACTATGCCCCACTATACCAGCCTAGTGTACAATGCCCACTATACCAGCCTGGTGTATACCCACTATACCAGCCTAGTGTACCATACCCACTATACCAGCCTAGTGTACTATACCCACTATACCAGCCTAGTGTACTATACCCACTATACCAGCCTAGTGCCCACTATGCCTATACCCACTATACCAGCCTAGTGTGCCATGCCACTATACCCCACTATGCCCACCAGCCTAGTGTGTACCCACTATAGTGTAATATACCCACTATACCAGCCTAGTGTACTATACCCACTATACCAGCCTAGTGTGCTATACCCACTATACCAGCCTAGTGTACAATACCCACTATACCAGCCTAGTGTACTATACCCACTATACCAGCCTAGTGTACTATACCCACTATACCAGCCAGTGTACCATACCCACTATACTATAGCCTAGTGTACTATGCCCACTATACCAGCCTAGTGTACTATACCCACTATACCAGCCTAGTGTACTATACCCACTATACCAGCCTAGTGTACTATACCCACTATACCAGCCCCAGTGCTATGCCCACTATACCAGCCTAGTGTACTATACCCACTATACCAGCCAAGTGTACTATACCCACTATACCAGCCTAGTGTACTATGCCCTATGCCAGCCTAGTGTACTATACCCACTATACCAGCCTAGTGTACTATGCCCACTATACCAGCCTGGTGTACAATACCCACTATACCAGCCTAGTGTACTATACCCACTATACCAGCCTGGTGTACTATACCCACTATACCAGCCTAGTGTGCTATGCCCACTATACCAGCCTGGTGTGTATGCCCACTATACCAGCCTAGAGTGCCATACCCACTATGCCAGCCCAAGTGTACTATACCCACTATACCAGCCTAGTGTACAATACCCACTATACCAGCCTAGTGTACTATACCCACTGTACCAGCCTGGTGTACTATACCCACTATACCAGCCTAGTGTACAATACCCACTATACCAGCCTAGTGTACAATACCCACTATACCAGCCTAGTGTACTATACCCACTATACCAGCCCAATGCCCACTATACCAGCCTAGTGTACTATACCCACTATACCAGCCAAGTGTACTATACCCACTATACCAGCCTAGTGTGTAGTATGCCCACTACCAGCCTAGTGTACTATGCCCACTATACCAGCCTAGTGTGCTATACCCACTATACCAGCCTAGTGTACTATACCCACTATACCAGCCTAGTGTGCCATACCCACTATACCAGCCTAGCTATACCCACTATACCAGTGGTGTATACCCACTATACCAGCCTAGTGTACTATGCCCACTATACCAGCCTAGTGTACAATACCCACTATACCAGCCTAGTGTGCTATACCCACTATACCAGCCTAGTGTACTATACCCACTATACCAGCCTAGTGTGCTATACCCACTATACCAGCCTAGTGTACTATGCCCACTATACCAGCCTAGTGTACTATGCCCACTATACCAGCCTGGTGTAGTGTGCCCACTATGCCAGCCCTATGCCCACTATGCCAGCCTAGTGTACAATACCCACTATACCAGCCTAGTGTACTATGCCCACTATGCCAGCCACTATGCCCACTATACCAGCCTAGTGTACTATGCCCACTATACCCACTATGCCCACTATACCAGCCTAGTGTACTATGCCCACTATACCAGCCTAGTGTACTATACCCACTATACCAGCCTAGTGTACTATGCCCACCCACTACTATACCAGCCTGGTGTACAATGCCCACTATACCAGCCTGCTATACCCACTATACCAGCCTAGTGTGCTATGCCCACTATACCAGCCTGGTGTGGTATACCAGCCTAGTGTACCATACCCACTATACCAGCCAAGTGTACTATACCCACTATACCAGCCTAGTGTACAATGCCCACTATGCCAGCCTGGTGTGCTATGCCCACTGCTATGCCCACTAGCCTAGTGTACCATACCCACTATACCAGCCTAGTGTAATATACCCACTATACCAGCCTAGTGTACTATACCCACTATACCAGCCAAGTGTACTATGCCCACTATACCAGCCTAGTGTACAATGCCCACTATACCAGCCTAGTGTACAATACCCACTATACCAGCCTAGTGTAATATACCCACTATACCAGCCTAGTGTACTATACCCACTATACCAGCCTGGTGTGCTATGCCCACTATGCCTAGTGTACTATGCCCACTATACCAGCCTAGTGTACAATACCCACTATACCAGCCTAGTGTACTATACCCACTATACCAGCCTAGAGTACCATACCCACTATACCAGCCTAGTGTACTATACCCACTATACCAGCCTAGTGTACTATACCCACTATACCAGCCTAGTGTACTATACCACACCAGCCAAGTGTACTATACCCACAGCCTAGTGTACTATACCCACTATACCAGCCTAGTGTACTATACCCACTATACCAGCCTAGTGTGTATACCCACTATACCAGCCTAGTGTACAATGCCCACTATACCAGCCTAGTGTACTATACCCACTATAGCCCATGCCCACTAGTGTACTATACCCACTATACCAGCCTGGTGTGCTATGCCCACTATACCCCACATGCCCATACCAGCCTAGTGTATGCCCACTATACTATGCCCACTATGCCATATACCCACAGCCTAGTGTGTGCTATGCCCACTATACCATGCCCCTAGCCGGCCTGGTGTGCCTATGCCCACTATGCCAGCCTGGTGTGCTATGCCCACTATACCAGCCTAGTGTGCTATGCCCACTATACCAGCCTGGTGTGCTATGCCCACTATACCAGCCTGGTGTGCTATGCCCACTATACCAGCCTAGTGTACATATGCCCACATGCCTGGTGTACAATACCCACTATACCAGCCTAGTGTACTATACCCACTATACCAGCCTAGTGTACTATACCCACTATACCAGCCTAGTGTGCAATGCCCACTATACCAGCCTACCTATGCCCACTATACCAGCCTGGTGTAATATACCCACTATGCCAGCCTGGTGTGCTATGCCCACTATACCAGCCTAGTGTACTATACCCACTATACCAGCCAAGTGTATGCCCACTATACCCGGCCTGGGTGCCTATGCCCTATACCAGCCTAGGTGTGCTATACCCACTATACCAGCCTAGTGTACCATACCCACTATACCAGCCTAGTGTACTATACCCACTATACCAGCCTAGTGTGCTATGCCCACTATACCAGCCAAGTGTACTATACCCACTATACCAGCCTAGTGTACTATGCCCACCCAGCCTGTACCAGCCCACTATGCCAGCCTAGTGTACTATGCCCACTATACCAGCCTGGTGTACTATACCCACTATACCAGCCAAGTGTACTATGCCCACTATGCCTAGTGTACAATACCCACTATACCAGCCTGGTGTGTGCCCACTATACCCACTATACCAGCCTAGTGTGCCAGTAGTGTACTGCCACTATACCAGCCTAGTGTACAATACCCACTATACCAGCCTAGTGTACTATACCCACTATACCAGCCTAGTGTGCTATACCCACTATACCAGCCAAGTGTACTATACCCACTATACCAGCCTAGTGTACAATACCCACTATGCCAGCCTAGTGTAATATACCCACTATACCAGCCTAGTGTACAATGCCCACTATACCAGCCTAGTGTACTATGCCCACTATACCAGCCTGGTGTGCTATGCCCACTATACCAGCCTAGTGTACTATACCCACTATACCAGCCTAGTGTACTATACCCACTATACCAGCCTAGTGTACAATGCCCACTATACCAGCCTAGTGTACATACCACTATGCCAGCCTAGTGCTATACCCACTATACCAGCCTAGTGTACTATACCCACTATACCAGCCTAGTGTACTATACCCACTATACCAGCCAAGTGTACTATACCCACTATAGCCTGGGTACCACTATGCCAGCCTGGGTGCTATACCCACTATACCAGCCTAGTGTACTATACCCACTATACCAGCCTAGTGTACAATACCCACTATACCAGCCTAGTGTACTATGCCCACTATACCAGCCTGGTGTACAATGCCCACTATACCAGCCTGGTGTGCAATGCCCACTATACCAGCCTGGTGTGTGCTATGCCCACTATACCAGCCTGGTGTGCAATAAGTGTACTATACCCACTATACCAGCCTAGTGTAATATGCCCACCCATTATACCCACTATGCCAGCCTGGTGTACTATGCCCACTATACCCTAGTGTACTATACCCACTATACCAGCCTGGTGTGCAATGCCCACTATACCAGCCTAGTGTACTATACCCACTATACCAGCCAAGTGTACTATACCCACTATACCAGCCAAGTGTACAATACCCACTATACAATACCCACTATACCAGCCTAGTGTACTATGCCCACTATACCAGCCTAGTGTGCTATACCCACTATACCAGCCTAGTGTACAATACCCACTATACCAGCCTAGTGTACAATGCCCACTATACCCAGCCTGGTGTGTATGCCCACAGCCTATGCCAGTGTGCTATGCCCACTATACCCACTATGCCCACTATACCAGCCTAGTGTACAATACCCACTATACCAGCCTAGTGTACCAGCCTAGTGTGCCATGCCCACTATGCCGGCCTGGGTGCCCACTATACCCCCTATGCCCACTATGCCAGCCTAGGTGTGCTATACCCACTATACCAGCCTAGTGTAATATACCCACTATACCAGCCTAGTGTACTATACCCACTATACCAGCCAAGTGTACTATACCCACTATACCAGCCTAGTGTACAATACCCACTATACCAGCCTAGTGTAATATACCCGGCCTGGTGTGTATACCCACTATACCAGCCTAGTGTAATATACCCACTATACCAGCCTAGTGTGCTATGCCCCCACTATATGCCCACTATGCCAGCCTGGTGTGCTATGCCCACTATACCAGCCTAGTGTACCATGCCCACTATACCGGCCTAGTGCTATGCCCATTACTATGCCAGCCAGGTGTGCTATGCCCACTATGCCAGCCTAGTGTATATACCCACTATACCAGCCTAGTGTATATGCCCACTATGCCAGCCTGGTGTGCTATGCCCACTATGCCAGCCAGGTGTGCAATGCCCACTATGCCAGCCTGGTGTGCTATGCCCACTATGCCAGCCTGGTGTGCCATGCCCACTATACCAGCCTGGTGTGCTATACCCACTATACCAGCCTAGTGTACTATACCCACTATACCAGCCTAGTGTACTATACCCACTATACCAGCCTAGTGTACTATACCCACTATACCAGCCACTATACCAGCCTAGTGTAATATACCCACTATACCAGCCTAGTGTACTATACCCACTGTACCAGCCAAGTGTGCTATGCCCACTATACCAAGTGTACAATACCCACTATACCAGCCTAGTGTACAATACCCACTATACCAGCCTAGTGTAATATACCCACTATACCAGCCTAGTGTACTATACCCACTATACCAGCCTAGTGTACTATACCCACTATACCAGCCTAGTGTACAATACCCACTATACCAGCCTAGTGTACTATACCCACTATACCAGCCTAGTGTACTATACCCACTATACCAGCCTAGTGTACTATACCCACTATACCAGCCAAGTGTACTATACCCACTATACCAGCCTAGTGTACAATACCCACTATACCAGCCTAGTGTACTATACCCACTATACCAGCCTAGAGTACCATACCCACTATACCAGCCTAGTGCTATGCCCACTATGCCAGCCAAGTGTACCCACTATACCAGCCTAGCTATACCAGCCTAGTGTATGCCCACTATACCAGCCACTATACCCACTATACCAGCCTAGTGTACTATACCCACTATACCAGCCTAGTGTACAATACCCACTATACCAGCCTAGTGTAATATACCCACTATACCAGCCTAGTGTACAATACCCACTATACCAGCCTAGTGTACTATACCCACTATACCAGCCAAGTGTACTATACCCACTATACCAGCCTAGTGTACTATACCCACTATACCAGCCTAGTGTGCTATACCCACTATACCAGCCTAGGTGTACTATACCCACTATACCAGCCTAGTGTACAATACCCACTATACCAGCCTAGTGTACTATACCCACTATACCAGCCTAGTGTACTATACCCACTATACCAGCCTAGTGTAATATACTATACCCACTATACCAGCCTAGTGTGCTATACTATACCAGCCCTATACCCACTATACCAGCCTGCCCAGTGTACTATACTATGCCCTATACCAGCCTAGTGTATGCCTAGTGTACTATACCCACTATGCCAGCCAGGTGTACTATGCCCACTATACCCACTATACCAGCCTAGTGTATGCCACTATATGCCAGCCCATGTGTGCTATGCCACTACCAGCCTATGCCCACTATAGCCTGGTGTGCTATACCCACTATACCAGCCTGGTGTGCTATGCCACTATACTATACCCACTATACCAGCCTACTATACCAGCCTAGTGTGCTATACCCACTATACCAGCCTAGTGTACCATACCCACTATACCAGCCTAGTGTACTATACCCACTATACCAGCCAAGTGTACTATACCCACTATACCAGCCTAGTGTACAATACCCACTATACCAGCCTAGTGTAATATACCCACTATACCAGCCTAGTGTACTATACCCACTATACCAGCCTGAGTGTGCTATACCCACTATACCAGCCTAGTGTACTATACCCACTATACCAGCCTAGTGTAATATACCCACTATACCAGCCTAGTGTACTATACCAGCCTAGTGTACTATACCCACTATACCAGCCTAGTGTACCATACCCACCCACTATGTACTATACCCAGCCTAGAGTGTACTATACCCACTATACCAGCCTAGTGTACTATACCCACTATACCAGCCTAGTGTACTATACCCACTATACCAGCCTAGTGTACTATACCCACACTATACCAGCCTAGTGTACAATACCCACTATACCAGCCTAGTGTACTATACCCACTATACCAGCCTAGTGTACTATACCCACTATACCAGCCTAGTGTATGCCCACTATACCCACTATACCAGCCTAGTGTACTATACCCACTATACCAGCCTAGTGTAATATAACCACTATGCCCCAGCCTAGGTACCATACCCACTATGCCAGCCTAGTGTACTATACCCACTATACCAGCCAAGTGTACTATACCCACTATACCAGCCTAGTGTACAATACCCACTATGCCCACATGCCCAGTGTATGTATACCCACTATACCAGCCTAGTGTACATACCCACTATACCAGCCTAGTGTACTATACCCACTATACCAGCCTAGTGTACTATACCACTATACCAGCCTAGTGTACTATACCCACTATACCAGCCAGAGTACCATACCCACTATACCACCCTATACTACCAGCCTAGTGTACAATACCCACTATACCAGCCTAGTGTACTATACCCACTATACCAGCCTAGTGTACTATACCCACTGTACCAGCCTAGTGTACTATACCCACTATACCAGCCTAGTGTACTATACCACTATACCAGCCTAGTGTACTATACCACACTATATACCCCAGCCTAGTGTAATACCCACTATACCAGCCTAGTGTACAATACCCACTATACCTAGTGTACTATACCCACTATACCAGCCTAGTGTACTATACCCACTATACCAGCCTAGTGTACAATACCCACTATACCAGCCTAGTGTACAATACCCACTATACCAGCCTAGTGTACAATACCCACTATACCAGCCTAGTGTACTATACCCACTATACCAGCCTAGTGTACTATACCCACTATACCAGCCTAGTGTACTATACCCACTATACCAGCCTAGTGTACTATACCCACTATACCAGCCTAGTGTAATATAACCCACTATACCAGCCTAGTGTACTATACCCACTATACCAGCCTAGTGTACTATACCCACTATGCCAGCCTAGTGAATAGCCTAGTGTACTATACCCACTATACCAGCCTAGTGTACTATACCCACTATACCAGCCTAGTGTGTACACTATACCACCCACTATAGCCCATACCCACTATACCAGCCTGGTGTACTATACCCACTATACCAGCCAAGTGTACTATACCCACTATACCAGCCTAGTGTACAATACCCACTATACCAGCCTAGTGTAATATACCCACTATACCAGCCTAGTGTACTATACCACACTGTACCAGCCAGCCTAGTGTACTATACCCACTATACCAGCCTAGTGTACAATACCCACTATACCAGCCACTATACCAGCCAGCCTAGTGTACTATACCCACTATACCAGCCTAGTGTACAATACCCACTATACCAGCCTAGTGTACCCACTATACCAGCCTAGTGTACAATACCCACTATACCAGCCTAGTGTACTATACCCACTATACCAGCCTAGTGTACTATACCCACTATACCAGCCTAGTGTACTATACCCACTATACCAGCCTAGTGTACTATACCCACTATACCAGCCTAGTGTGTATACCCACTATACCAGCCTAGTGTACTATACCACTATACCAGCCTAGTGTACCATACCCACAGCCTAGTGTACTATACCCACTATACCAGCCAAGTGTACTATACCCACTATACCAGCCTAGTGTACTATACCCACTATACCAGCCTAGTGTACTATACCCACTATACCAGCCTGGTGTACCATGCCCCCACACATACCAGTGCCCTAGCCTGGTGTGCTATACCCACTATACCACCCACTAGTATACCCCAGCCTAGTGTACTATACCCACTATACCAGCCTAGTGTACTATACCCACTATACCAGCCAAGTGTACTATACCCACTATACCAGCCTAGTGTACAATACCCACTATACCAGCCTAGTGTACTATACCCACTATACCAGCCTAGTGTACTATACCCACTATACCAGCCTATACTACCCACTATACCAGCCTAGTGTACTATACCCACTATACCAGCCTAGTGTAATATACCCACTATACCAGCCTAGTACAATACCCACTATACCAATACCCACTATACCAGCCAAGTGTACTATACCCACTATACCAGCCTAGTGTACAATACCCACTATACCAGCCTAGTGTAATATACCCACTATACCAGCCTAGTGTACTATACCCACTATACCAGCCTAGTGTACTATACCCACTATACCAGCCTAGTGTACTATACCCACTATACCAGCCTAGTGTACAATACCCACTATACCAGCCTAGTGTAATATACCCACTATACCAGCCTAGTGTACTATACCCACTATACCAGCCTAAGTACTATACCCACTATACCAGCCAAGTGTACTATACCCACTATACCAGCCTAGTGTACCACTACCCACTATACCAGCCTAGTGTAATATACCCACTATACCAGCCTAGTGTACTATACCCACTATACCAGCCTAGTGTACTATACCCACTATATACCCACTATACCAGCCTAGTGTACCATACCCACTATACCAGCCTAGTGTAATATACCCACTATACCAGCCTAGTGTACAATACCCACTATACCAGCCTAGTGTACTATACCCACTATACCAGCCTAGTGTACTATACCCACTATACCAGCCAAGTGTACTATACCCACTATACCAGCCTAGTGTAGTATACCCACTATACCAGCCTAGAGTACCATACCCACTATACCAGCCAAGTGTACTATACCCACTATACCAGCCTAGTGTACAATACCCACTATACCAGCCTAGTGTACTATACCCACTGTACCAGCCAAGTGTACTATACCCACTATACCAGCCTAGTGTACAATACCCACTATACCAGCCTAGTGTAATATACCCACTATACCAGCCTAGTGTACTATACCCACTATACCAGCCAAGTGTACTATACCCACTATACCAGCCTAGTGTACAATACCCACTATACCAGCCTAGTGTACAATACCCACTATACCAGCCTAGTGTAATATAACCACTATACCAGCCTAGTGTACAATACCCACTATACCAGCCTAGTGTACTATACCCACTATACCAGCCAAGTGTACTATACCCACTATACCAGCCTAGTGTACAATACCCACTATACCAGCCTAGTGTAGTATACCCACTATACCAGCCTAGAGTACCATACCCACTATATACCCACTATACCAGCCTAGTGTACTATACCCACTATACCAGCCTAGTGTAGTATACCCACTATACCAGCCTAGTGTACTATACCCACTATACCAGCCTAGTGTACTATACCCACTATACCAGCCTAGTGTACAATACCCACTATACCAGCCTAGTGTACAATACCCACTATACCAGCCTAGTGTAATATAACCACTATACCAGCCTAGTGTACAATACCCACTATACCAGCCTAGTGTACTATACCCACTATACCAGCCAAGTGTACTATACCCACTATACCAGCCTAGTGTACAATACCCACTATACCAGCCTAGTGTAGTATACCCACTATACCAGCCTAGAGTACCATACCCACTATACCAGCCTAGTGTACTATACCCACTATACCAGCCAAGTGTACTATACCCACTATACCAGCCTAGTGTACAATACCCACTATACCAGCCTAGTGTATACCCACTATACCAGCCTACTGTACTATACACTATACCAGCCTAGTGTACTATACCCACTATACCAGCCAAGTGTACTATACCCACTATACCAGCCTAGTGTACTATACCCACTATACCAGCCTAGTGTACTATACCCACTATACCAGCCTAGTGTACAATACCCACTATACCAGCCTAGTGTGTACCAGCCTATATACCCACTATACCAGCCTAAATGTACTATACCCACTATACCAGCCTAGTGTACAATACCCACTATACCAGCCTAGTGTACTATACCCACTATACCAGCCTAGTGTACAATACCCACTATACCAGCCTAGTGTACTATACCCACTATACCAGCCAAGTGTACTATACCCACTATACCAGCCTAGTGTACAATACCCACTATACCAGCCTAGTGTAGTATACCCACTATACCAGCCTAGTGTACCATACCCACTATACCAGCCTAGTGTACTGCCACTATGCCATACCCACTATACCAGCCTAGTGTGGTATACCCATACCCACTATACCAGCCTAGTGTACTATACCCACTGTACCAGCCAAGTGTACTATACCCACTATACCAGCCTAGTGTACAATACCACTATACCAGCCTAGTGTAATATACCCACTATACCAGCCTAGTGTACTATACCCACTATACCAGTGTACTATACCCACTATACCAGCCTAGTGTACAATACCCACTATACCAGCCTAGTGTACAATACCCACTATACCAGCCTAGTGTAATATAACCACTATACCAGCCTAGTGTACAATACCCACTATACCAGCCTAGTGTACTATACCCACTATACCAGCCAAGTGTACTATACCCACTATACCAGCCTAGTGTACAATACCCACTATACCAGCCTAGTGTAGTATACCCACTAAACCAGCCTAGAGTACCATACCCACTATACCAGCCTAGAGTACTATATCCACTATACCAGCCAAGTGTACTATACCCACTATACCAGCCTAGAGTACCATACCCACCATACCAGCCTAGAGTAGCATACCCACTATACCAGCCTAGTGTACAATACCCACTATACCAGCCTAGTGTACAATACCCACTATACCAGCCAAGTGTAATATACCCACTATACCAGCCTATCGTACTATACCCACTATACCAGCCAAGTGTACTATACCCACTATACCAGCCTAGTGTACTATACCCACTATACCAGCCTAGTGTAATATAACCACTATACCAGCCTAGTGTACAATACCCACTATACCAGCCTAGTGTAGTATACCCACTATACCAGCCTAGAGTACCATACCCACTATACCAGCCTAGAGTACTATACCCACTATACCAGCCAAGTGTACTATACCCACTATACCAGCCTAGTGTACTATACCCACTATACCAGCCTAGTGTAATATAACCACTATACCAGCCTAGTGTACAATACCCACTATACCAGCCTAGTGTACTATACCCACTATACCAGCCAAGTGTACTATACCCATTATACCAGCCTAGTGTACAATACCCACTATACCAGCCTAGTGTAGTATACCCACTATACCAGCCTAGAGTACCATACCCACTATACCAGCCAAGTGTACTATACCCACTAATCCAGCCTTTTGTACAATACCCACTATACCAGCCTAGTGTACTATACCCACTGTACCAGCCAAGTGTACTATACCCACTATACCAGCCAAGTGTACTATACCCACTATACCAGCCTAGAGTACCATACCCACCATACCAGCCTAGAGTAGCATACCCACTATACCAGCCTAGAGTACTATACCCACTATACCAGCCAAGTGTACTATACCCACTATACCAGCCTAGTGTACAATACCCACTATACCAGCCTAGTGTAATATAACCACTATACCAGCCTAGTGTACAATACCCACTATACCAGCCTAGTGTACTATACCCACTATACCAGCCAAGTGTACTATACCCATTATACCAGCCTAGTGTACAATACCCACTATACCAGCCTAGTGTAGTATACCCACTATACCAGCCTAGAGTACCATACCCACTATACCAGCCAAGTGTACTATACCCACTATACCAGCCTAGTGTACAATACCCACTATACCAGCCTAGTGTAGTATACCCACTATACCAGCCTAGAGTACCATACCCACTATACCAGCCTAGAGTACTATACCCACTATACCAGCCAAGTGTACTATACCCACTATACCAGCCTAGTGTGCAATACCCACTATACCAGCCTAGTGTAATATAACCACTATACCAGCCTAGTGTACAATACCCACTATACCAGCCTAGTGTACTATACCCACTATACCAGCCAAGTGTACTATACCCATTATACCAGCCTAGTGTGCAATACCCACTATACCAGCCTAGTGTAGTATACCCACTATACCAGCCTAGAGTACAATACCCACTATACCAGCCAAGTGTACTATACCCACTATACCAGCCTAGTGTACAATACCCACTATACCAGCCTAGTGTAATATAACCACTATACCAGCCTAGTGTACAATACCCACTATACCAGCCTAGTGTACTATACCCACTATACCAGCCAAGTGTACTATACCCATTATACCAGCCTAGTGTAGTATACCCACTATACCAGCCTAGAGTACCATACCCACTATACCAGCCAAGTGTACTATACCCACTATACCAGCCTAGTGTACAATACCCACTATACCAGCCTAGTGTACTATACCCACTGTACCAGCCAAGTGTACTATACCCACTATACCAGCCTAGTGTACAATACACACTATACCAGCCTAGTGTAATATACCCACTGTACCAGCCTAGTGTACTATACCCACTGTACCAGCCAAGTGTACTATACCCACTATACCAGCCTAGTGTACAATACACACTATACCAGCCTAGTGTACAATACCCACTATACCAGCCTAGTGTAATATAACCACTATACCAGCCTAGTGTACAATACCCACTATACCAGCCTAGTGTACTATACCCACTATACCAGCCAAGTGTACTATACCCACTATACCAGCCTAGTGTACAATACCCACTATACCAGCCTAGTGTAGTATACCCACTATACCAGCCTAGAGTACCATACCCACTATACCAGCCAAGTGTACTATACCCACTATACCAGCCTAGTGTACAATACCCACTATACCAGCCTAGTGTACTATACCCACTGTACCAGCCAAGTGTACTATACCCACTATACCAGCCTAGTGTACAATACACACTATACCAGCCTAGTGTACAATACCCACTATACCAGCCTAGTGTAATATAACCACTATACCAGCCTAGTGTACAATACCCACTATACCAGCCTAGTGTACTATACCCACTATACCAGCCAAGTGTACTATACCCACTATACCAGCCTAGTGTACAATACCCACTATACCAGCCTAGTGTAGTATACCCACTAAACCAGCCTAGAGTACCATACCCACTATACCAGCCTAGAGTACTATACCCACTATACCAGCCAAGTGTACTATACCCACTATACCAGCCTAGAGTACCATACCCACCATACCAGCCTAGAGTAGCATACCCACTATACCAGCCTAGTGTACAATACCCACTATACCAGCCTAGTGTACAATACCCACTATACCAGCCTAGTGTAATATACCCACTATACCAGCCTAGTGTACTATACCCACTATACCAGCCAAGTGTACTATACCCACTATACCAGCCTAGTGTACTATACCCACTATACCAGCCTAGTGTAATATAACCACTATACCAGCCTAGTGTACAATACCCACTATACCAGCCTAGTGTAGTATACCCACTATACCAGCCTAGAGTACCATACCCACTATACCAGCCTAGAGTACTATACCCACTATACCAGCCAAGTGTACTATACCCACTATACCAGCCTAGTGTACTATACCCACTATACCAGCCTAGTGTAATATAACCACTATACCAGCCTAGTGTACAATACCCACTATACCAGCCTAGTGTACTATACCCACTATACCAGCCAAGTGTACTATACCCATTATACCAGCCTAGTGTACAATACCCACTATACCAGCCTAGTGTAGTATACCCACTATACCAGCCTAGAGTACCATACCCACTATACCAGCCAAGTGTACTATACCCACTAATCCAGCCTTTTGTACAATACCCACTATACCAGCCTAGTGTACTATACCCACTGTACCAGCCAAGTGTACTATACCCACTATACCAGCCTAGTGTACAATACACACTATACCAGCCTAGTGTAATATACCCACTGTACCAGCCTAGTGTACTATACCCACTGTACCAGCCAAGTGTACTATACCCACTATACCAGCCTAGTGTACAATACACACTATACCAGCCTAGTGTAGTATACCCACTATACCAGCCAAGTGTACTATATCCACTATACCAGCCTAGTGTACAATACCCACTATACCAGCCTAGTGTAGTATACCCACTAAACAAGCCTAGAGTACCATACCCACTATACCAGCCTAGAGTACTATACCCACTATACCAGCCAAGTGTACTATACCCTCTATACCAGCCTAGTGTACAATACCCACTATACCAGCCTAGTGTAATATAACCACTATACCAGCCTAGTGTACAATACCCACTATACCAGCCTAGTGTACTATACCCACTATACCAGCCAAGTGTACTATACCCACTATACCAGCCTAGTGTAGAATACCCACTATACCAGCCTAGTGTACTATACCCACTATACCAGCCAAGTGTACTATACCCACTATACCAGCCTAGTGTAGAATACCAACTATACCAGCCAAGTGTACTATACCCACTATACCAGCCTAGAGTACCATACCCACCATACCAGCCTAGAGTAGCATACCCACTATACCAGCCTAGTGTACAATACCCACTATACCAGCCTAGTGTACAATACCCACTATACCAGCCTAGTGTAATATACCCACTATACCAGCCTAGTGTACTATACCCATTATACCAGCCTTGTGTACTATACCCACTATACCAGCCTAGTGTACTATACTCACTATACCAGCCTTTTGTACTATACCAACTATACCAGCCTAGTTTACTCTGCCAGCCTAGTGTACTATACCCACTATACCAGTCTAGTGTACTAAACCCACTATACCAGCCTAGTTTACTATACCAGCCTAGTGTACTATACCCACTATACCAGCCTAGTGTACTATACTCACTATACCAGCCTTTTGTACTATACCAACTATACCAGCCTAGTTTACTCTGCCAGCCTAGTGTACTATACCCACTATACCAGCCTAGTGTACTAAACCCACTATACCAGCCTAGTTTACTATACCAGCCTAGTGTACCATACCCACTATACCAGCCTAGCGTACTATACCCACTATACCAGCCTAGTGTAATTTACCCACTATACCAGCCTAGCGTACTATACCCGCTATACCAGCCTAGTGTAAGATACCCACTATGCCAGCCTAGTGTACTATACCCACTATACCAGGCTAGTGTACTATACCCACTATTCCAGCCTAGTGTAATTTACCCACTATACCAGCCTAGTGTACTATACCCACTATACCAGCCTAGTTTCCTATACCAGCCTAGTTTACTATACCCACTATACCAGCCTAGTTTACTATACCCACTATACCAGCCTAGTTTACTATACCAGCCTAGTTTACTATGCCAGCCTAGTGTACTATACCCACTATACCAGCCTAGTTTACTATACCAGCCTAGTTTACTATACCAGCCTAGTGTACTATACCCACTATACCAGCCTAGTTCCCTATACCAGCCTAGTTTACTATACCAGCCTAGTTTACTATACCCACTAGACCAGTTCCTCCTGCTCTCTCTCACTTACAAGCATGCACACTTACCTCACCCCCCAAGCACAAAGCTTTAATATAACCCACAGTAACCTCCCTGACTTAAAGTGTAAATCGACTGCAAACACTCTCTCCAGGAGGCAGATCCCACGCGCTCTTATGTCATCACTACGAGACCACTACGTAAACACACTGCCAGTGACAAGTTAACTTCTAATAACTTCAAGGACACTTGTATAATTCTGTGTGGCTTAGTTGGTAGAGCATGGCAGTGGCAACACCAGGGTTGTGGGTTCAATTCCCACAGGGGACCAGTATGAAAATGTATGCTCTCAATACGGTAAGTCGGTCTGGATAAGAACATCAGATGTATGTAAATATGTAAATATTGGGGGAGACTCATTCACACTCACTCCATCTCCTAAACATCTCTTACTGTTTCCCCTCTATTACTTGAAGATAAGACCAGGCTGCTCTGTATAACAAAGAACTTCCTTTCCTGTTTACAACTACTATGGTGATAATAAGTGTGTGTTTATATACCCTGGGTAGGTGCTGTTGAGGCAGGCTGTGACTGCCCAGAGTAGGGGGGTCTTGTAATCACTTTATATTGAACAGTATGGTTTTGGATAAATCACACCTTCCATACTAGCATGTGCAACCAGATTAACAACATCATGATATCACAAGGTGTTACCACATTCTATAGATTATGAATATATGACAGGAGACATATATTCAGAGGGGTGTGGACATTATATGAGCGGTTCCTCATGTTCAGACAAACCCCTATGGGGTAACGTTAGGTTAGGTCATAGATGGGGGATGTGTGTGTACTATGTACCTGGTCTCCTGCAGGTGTGTGGTGTTCTCCTGTAGACTGAGAGTACAGCTCTGACTCTAGTCTCCTTACCACTGATGTACCACTGCAACCCCCACCACAACTTATCAGAGCCAGAACAGGAGAGCAGGGTTAGAGTTGGTTAGAGTTAGTTATGAGGGGATGGAAGAAAATGCAGCAACAGTGTGACTGGGATATTTATATCCTTAGATAACCTTGTGATAACCTAAGGGGACATAATTGTATACCCCAGCCCTGACACAGCCACTAGCCACCAGCTACCCCTTCCCTCTGAATACAGGCAGGGTTTGGGTCTGTTGCGTCTGGTATTGGTTGCCAAGGAACCTAGACAAGGTTTCCCCCCCCATCCGAAACCCAATCCCTCTATTTTCTATTGAGAATCAGAGAAACTACAGCAGTGAGATGATCAGAAACACATGGACTCACTCTACGTGATGGGAGCTGCACTCAACAATCACTTGTGAGGGATTCCCTCATACTTTGTGTGTGTGTGTGTGTGTTTGATCTTTGTCTCTGTGTTGAGCTCTGTAGTCTGTGCGTCATTGAGGCCCCCTTTCAGCGCTCTTTTCCAGTCTCAGCAGCCACACACACACACACGGCACGCACACACACGGCACGCACACACATGGCACACACACACGGCACGCACGCACACGGCACGCACACACACGGCACGCACACACACGGCACACACGTGACATCAGCCCCTAGACAATGTGACGTGCAGTGGCGGCCCCACCCTGTAGATTTATGGGATAGGATAATGACTCCTAGAAAGAAGGGAAGTGAGCTGTGTGTGTGTGTGTTCTTACTCTGCATTGATGTGTTGTAAGCTCATGTCTGAGTCTGTGGTTCAAATCAAATCAAACTTTATTTGTCACATGCGCCGAATACAACAAGTGTAGACTTTGATGTGAAATGCTTATTGTTGTGGGACTTTTATGAATAATGACTAAATTATGTATACATTTAACTTCGAACTATAACTAAACAGAATACTACTCTGTTACTGTATGAATCTTATTATAATCATAATACTGAATATAATGTGTGTAGTTTTAGTTCTGAATTAGAATAAGGACTTTCTGTTCCTTGTTAGAAATGAATGGAGCTATCATCAGACCGGCTGGAATACTGTGTTCCTTACAGGACATTCTGTCCCTACCCAGGAAGGGGAGAGACCTTGGGCTTGTAGTAGATTGTTTAACAGGTGGCAGAAAATGTGAGAAGACTTGTGAACTATATCGCCATAGTATCTGAGAGGAGGAGGGACATTTATGAAAAAATGTGAGGTATATAGACCAATGTACCAGAAATTATAGGGAGAACCTTCCCGTGAATAAACATTTAACTATTGTACTATTGTAGACTGGGCCTCTGTCTGTCTTCCTTTCTATCAGTATCCTACAAATCCTGATATAGCAGACTGAGTAGTTTAATTGAATTGGTTACTGAACACGAGAACTAAATTCTCCTGACACTTATTTACAAGCCCTTAACCAACAGTGCAGTTCAAGAAGAGTTAAGAAAATATTTACCAAGTAGACTAAAATAAAAAGTAATAATAAAAAGTAACACAATAATAATAACGAGGCTATATACAGGGGTCAATGTAAATTGTCCGGTGGCGATTTTATTAATTGTTCAGCAGTCTTATGGCTTGGGGGTAGAAGCTGTTGAGGAGCCTTTTGGTCCTAGACTTGGTGCTCCGGTACCGCTTGCCGTGCGGCAGCAGAGAAAACAGTCTATAACTTGGATTCTCCTCCTTTAGTGAGTGGTTGAAGTTCTGCAGTGGGGTTCCACGTTCTAGACCGTGAGTCAGTAACACCCTGACCTCCTCCACTGGCTCTGGAACCTCACAAAACAACACAGAACCCAGGAGGGAGAGGGATGGGATAGACAGGGGCAGGGTCTCCTTCCCCCTCTCTCTGGTATATTTACAGCAGGGTAATATGTGCCAGTCATGACTTCATCTCCTCTGAGTAACATTAGGTAAACATCAGCAGACTAAACATCAACCTAATAATACTAGACTGAATATTACCTATATTACTAACATTACACTGAATACTAGAGTTCTTCCTGACCACGTGACCTGACAAGGGAAACCTCAGGGCCCTAGTTAGGACTAACAGGCCTCAGTAAGGCTAGCTGGACCCTAACGAGTTGGACAGTTACTTCATTGGCCGGTAAAGACATGGGCAGTAAAACGATTGGTCAACAATGATTTGGCCCAGAACACTATTGGCCGGTATCATGATGTATCGCACCAAGTTGGCTACAAAATGTTGACTTGGGCAGAGCTTCCATAAGTTGTCATAGAAACGCTACTGTTTCAGACTCTCTCTCGATTTCCCTCTCTCTCGCTCTCTGTGACTCAGATTAAATTATTAACTACTGGAGAGAATTAGGAGCGATTTAGATAGCCTGTCGCTACTACATCACTGTGGTGTCCTATATTAAACTGGATTACTCCTATAGGAGTCACAAACACTGCTGTAACCACTGCTGTTTCTGGGCGAAATTCACAGTGTAGAGGTGGTGAGGTGACTGGTAACTAGACAACAGGATGATAGAAAGTGGAGAGAGGGAGAGGAGGTCAAGTCCAATGTTGTTGTTGTGAACACAGGTTTGTGTCACGGGTTGATCATACAGGTACTCTCTTTACACTGGTCCATCTACTGGGGATGAAAACCATTAACACTGCCATAAACATACACACATTTACACACACATAGCCCTGCCACACACACATTTACACACACATAGCCCTGCCACACACACATTTACACACACATAGCCCTGCCACACACACATTTACACACACATAGCCCTGCCACACACACATTTACACACACATAGCCCTGGACATTTACACACACATAGCCCTGCCACACACACATTTACACACACATAGCCCTGCCACACACACATAGCCCTGCCACACACACATTTACACACACATAGCCCTGCCACACACACATAGCCCTACCAAACACACACTGTACACACAGTTACACACACATAGCCCTATCACACACACACTGTACACACATTTACACACACATAGCCATGCCACACACATACACACAGTCCTGGTGTAAATGGATCCACATGCTAGTTCTGGAGGTGGTTTTCAAAGCAGGTCTCAGAGAGAATAATCAGTCGGTTCAGGGGTAGTTTAGACCTGTGACACTACACACACACACACACACACACACACACACACACACACACACACACACACACACACACACACACACACACACACACACACACACACACACACACGCACACACACACGCACACACACACAAAGAGAGACCACACATCCTCACACACACAAAGCTCTTCTGAACACAAAAGAACGACAGGAGGAAAGACACATCAGAGGGACAGAAGGAGAAGACAGGAGGAAAGACACATCAGAGGGACAGAAGGAGAAGACAGGAGGAAAGACACATGAGAGGGACAGAAGGAGAAGACAGGAGGAAAGACACATCAGAGGGACAGAAGGAGAAGACAGGAGGAAAGACACAACAGAGGGACAGAAGGAGAAGACAGGAGAAAAGACACATCAGAGGGACAGAAGGAGAAGACAGGAGGAAAGACACATCAGAGGGACAGAAGGAGAAGACAGGAGGAAAGACACATGAGAGGGACAGAAGGAGAAGACAGGAGGAAAGACACATCAGAGGGACAGAAGGAGAAGACAGGAGAAAAGACACATCAGAGGGACAGAAGGAGAAGACAGGAGAAAAGACACATCAGAGGGACAGAAGGAGAAGACAGGAGAAAAGACACATCAGAGGGACAGGAGGAGAAGACAGGAGAAAAGACACATCAGAGGGACAGAAGGAGAAGACAGGAGAAAAGACACATCAGAGGGACAGAAGGAGAAGACAGGAGGAAAGACACATCAGAGGGACAGGAGGAGAAGACAGGAGAAAAGACACATCAGAGGAAGACAGGAGGAGAAGACAGGAGACAAGACACATCAGAGGGACAGGAGGAGAAGACAGGAGGAAAGACACATCAGAGGGACAGAAGTAGAAGACAGGAGAAAAGACACATCAGAGGAAGACAGGAGGAGAAGACAGGAGACAAGACACATCAGAGGGACAGAAGGAGAAGACAGGAGAAAAGACACATCAGAGGGACAGAAGGAGAAGACAGGAGGAAATACACATCAGAGGGACAGGAGGAGAAGACAGGAGAAAATACACATCAGAGGAAGACAGGAGGAGAAGACGGGAGGAAAGACACATCAGAGGGACAGAAGGACAAGACAGGAGAAAAGACACATCAGAGGGACAGAAGGAGAAGACAGGAGAAAAGACACATCAGAGGGACAGAAGGAGAAGACAGGAGGAAATACACATCAGAGGGACAGGAGGAGAAGACAGGAGAAAATACACATCAGAGGAAGACAGGAGGAGAAGACAGGAGGAAAGACACATCAGAGAGACAGAAGGAGAAGACAGGAGAAAAGACACATCAGAGGGACAGAAGGAGAAGACAGGAGGAAATACACATGAGAGGGACAGAAGGAGAAGACAGGAGAAAAGACACATCAGAGGGTGCCAGAAGGAGAAGACAGGAGAAATGACACATCAGAGGGACAGAAGGAGAAGACAGGAGGAAAGACACATCAGAGGGACAGAAGGAGAAGACATGAGGAAAGACACATCAGAGGGACAGAAGGAGAAGACAGGAGAAAAGCCACATCAGAGGGACAGGAGGAGAAGACAGGAGAAAAGACATATCAGAGGGACAGAAGGAGAAGACAGGAGAAAAGACACATCAGAGGGACAGAAGGAGAAGACAGGAGAAATGACACATCAGAGGGGCAGAAGGAGAAGACAGGAGGAAAGACACATCAGAGGGACAGAAGGAGAAGACAGGAGGAAAGACACATCAGAGGGACAGAAGGAGAAGACAGGAGGAAAGACACATCAGAGGGACAGAAGGAGAAGACAGGAGGAAAGACACATCAGAGGGACAGAAGGAGAAGACAGGAGAAAAGCCACATCAGAGGGACAGGAGGAGAAGACAGGAGAAAAGACACATCAGAGGGACAGAAGGAGAAGACAGGAGAAAAGACACATCAGAGGGACAGAAGGAGAAGACAGGAGGAAAGACACATCAGAGGGACAGGAGGAGAAGACAGGAGAAAAGACACATCAGAGGGACAGGAGGAGAAGACAGGAGAAAAGACACATCAGAGGAAGACAGGAGGAGAAGACAGGAGACAAGACACATCAGAGGGACTTTAGTAGAAGACAGGAGGAAAGACACATCAGAGGGACAGAAGGAGAAGAGAGGAGGAAAGACACATGAGAGGGACAGAAGGAGAAGATAGGAGAAAATACACATCAGAGGGGCGGAAGGAGAAGACAGGAGAAAAGACACATCAGAGGGACAGAAGGAGAAGACAGGAGAAAAGACACATAAGAGGGACAGAAGGAGAAGAGAGGAGGAAAGACACATCAGAGGGACAGAAGGAGAAGACAGGAGAAAATACACATCAGAGGGGCGGAAGGAGAAGACAGGAAAAAAGACACATCAGAGGGACAGAAGGAGAAGACAGGAGAAAAGACACATCAGAGGGACAGAAGGAGAAGACAGGAGGAAAGACACATCAGAGGGACAGAAGGAGAAGACAGGAGGAAATACACATGAGAGGGACAGAAGGAGAAGACAGGAGAAAAGACACATCAGAGGGACAGAAGGAGAAGACAGGAGAAATGACACATCAGAGGGACAGAAGGAGAAGACAGGAGGAAAGACACATCAGAGGGACAGAAGGAGAAGACAGGAGGAAAGACACATCAGAGGGACAGAAGGAGAAGACAGGAGAAAAGCCACATCAGAGGGACAGGAGGAGAAGACAGGAGAAAAGACACATCAGAGGGACAGAAGGAGAAGACAGGAGGAAAGACACATCAGAGGGACAGAAGGAGAAGACAGGAGAAAAGCCACATCAGAGGGACAGGAGGAGAAGACAGGAGAAAAGACACATCAGAGGGACAGAAGGAGAAGACAGGAGAAAAGACACATCAGAGGGACAGAAGGAGAAGACAGGAGGAAAGACACATCAGAGGGACAGGAGGAGAAGACAGGAGAAAAGACACATCAGAGGGACAGGAGGAGAAGACAGGAGAAAAGACACATCAGAGGGACTTTAGTAGAAGACAGGAGAAAAGACACATCAGAGGAAGACAGGAGGAGAAGACGGGAGGAAAGACACATCAGAGGGACAGAAGGAGAAGACAGGAGAAAAGACACATCAGAGGGACAGAAGGAGAAGACAGGAGAAAAGACACATCAGAGGGACAGAAGGAGAAGACAGGAGGAAAGACACATCAGAGGGACAGAAGGAGAAGACAGGAGGAAAGACACATCAGAGGGACAGAAGGAGAAGACAGGAGGAAATACACATCAGAGGGACAGGAGGAGAAGGCAGGAGAAAATACACATCAGAGGGACAGAAGGAGAAGACAGGAGAAAAGTCACATCAGAGGGACAGAAGGAGAAGACAGGAGGAAATACACATCAGAGGGACAGGAGGAGAAGGCAGGAGAAAATACACATCAGAGGAAGACAGGAGGAGAAGACAGGAGGAAAGACACATCAGAGGGACAGAAGGAGAAGACAGGAAAAAAGACACATCAGAGGAAGACATGTGCAGACCGCACCACCCACTGGAGAGCCTTACGGTTGTGGGCGGAGCAGTTGCCGTACCCAGGCAGGGATACAGCCCGACAGAATCCTCTCAATTGTGCATCTGTAAAGGTTTGTGACTGTTTTTGGCGACAAGCCAAATTTCTTCAGCCTCCTGAGGTTGAAGAGGTGCTGTTGTGCCTTTTTCAACACGCTGTCTGTGTGGGTGGACCATTTCAGTTTGTCCGTGATGTGTACGCTGAGGAACTTAAAACTTTACACTGCTGTCCCGTTGATGTGGATAGGGGGGTGTTCCCTCTGCTGTTTCTTGAAGTCCACGATCATCTCCTTTGTTTTGTTGGCGTTGAGCGTGAGGTTATTTTCCTGACACCACACTCTGAGATCCCTCACCTCCTCCCTGTAGGCCGTCTCGTCGTTGTTGGCAATCAAGCCTAACACTGTAGTGTTGTCTGCAAACTTGATGATTGAGTTGGAGGCATGCAGAGTCACGCAGTCATGGGTGAACAGGGACTACAGGAGAGGGCTGAGAACGTACCCTTGTGGGGCTCCAGTGTTGAGGATCAGCAGGGTGGAGATGTTGTTTCCTACCCTCACCTCCCGGGAGCGGCCCATCAGAAAGTCCAGGACCCAGTTACATAGGGCGGGGTCGAGACCCAGGGCCTCCAGCTTAATGAAGAGTTTGGAGGGTACTATGGTGTTGAATGCTGAGCTGTAAATGATGAACAGCATTCTTACATAGGTATTCCTCTTGTCTAGATGGGTTAGGGCAGTGTGCAGTGTGATTGCGTCATCTGTGGATCTATTGAGGTGGTATGCAAATTGGAGTGGGTCTAGGGTGTACGGTGGAGGTGATATGATCCTTGACTAGTCTCTCAAAGCCCTTCATGATGATGGAAGTGAGTGCTACAGGGCGTTTATAGTCAAACGCATGTTGCTGTTGTGATGATAAACTGATCACTGCTGGTACGATAATAGTGATAATCCACTCACAGCTATGTGGGAGCCGTCCTGGGGCTGATGCTCTGGGACAGTGATGTGCAGTAAAAACATGAAGATCACATTCCAATCTTTATATCAAGGCCTACCCAACAACCACCCAGATGTTTCTAACTCTCCAGTCCAGGACAGTTCTACAGGGTTCTATTCGGTTCTGCATGGTTCTACAGTATATGGTTCTACATGGGTTTTGTAAGGTTCTTCATTTGCTTTCAACTGGTGTCTTTAAACCCTCACTCTCTGCAAAAGTTACACAATAGGCACACAGTTCTATAGGGTTCTGCATGGTTCTACAGTATATGGTTCTACATGGGTTTTGTAAGGGCCTTCATTTGCATGTAACAGTATAGATTTCACGTCCGTCCACTCGCCCCGACCTGGGCGCGAACCAGGGACGCTCTGCACACGTCAACAGTCACCCTCGAAGCATCGTTACCCATCGCTCCACAAAAACCACGGCAAGGGGAACCACTACTGCAAGGGGAACCACTACTTCAAGGTCTCAGAGCAAGTGACGTCACCGATTGAAACGCCACTAGCGCACCACCGCTAACTAGCTAGCAAGTTCACATCGGCTACACACACATACCCTTTAATAGTAATGAATCATATCTCTATGATGAATTCATTCATATTTATTATTAACTGTTGAGCAACAGAAAAATGTTAGGCGCTTTTTCCTCAGGGATGATACACCACAGTGTGTTCTGTGAATGGCCTTGTCCAAAACTCTCGTTTCTGAAACAGTCAATTCTATTCATTTCCATTTTCTACTGAAACACATGCACTAGGATTTCCATTCTATCATTACATTATTACTATGGCAACACAGCTCGAAGCAGATGTGTGTGTGTGTGCATGTGGTCGACCTCTGAGCACACTGACCGTCACTAAGCTGTTAGTTGGCTGTGTGTGTGTGTTTGCCTCCATAGTGATAGTGCTGTATTCTACTTTACAACGTGATGAGGATCATTTTCCTGTCAAAGCACAGAGTGGGAGGAAGACATGAATATCATAGGATGACATCACAGAGCCTTATGTTAGCACTCGAAAACAACAACAAACACTCCTGAATGATCCATCAACTGTAGAACCAATACAACCCCGCTGTTGGTATGATTTCCTGACTGACTTGTGTGTTTTAATATAATGTGAAGCTGCAAGCCGAATTTCTCAAGGTTGTGATAATAACATAGAGGTATTGCATCACACCACTGGCCTACAGGTATATGACACTCTTAATGCATGGCAACCTCCTAGAGCCTAGTGGTACTTCACCACATGAATGCCTTCCTGGGTTCAATGCCTTCCTGGGTTCAATGCCTTCCTGGGTTCAATGCCTTCCTGGGTGCTAGTTAGAGCTCAATAAGTGCTTGTTAGAGGGTCCTGAGGAAAAAATGAGGATATGATATAAGATACGACATAAGGTTTTCGGCTACACATTTTAGTCTCACGTCCATTAACGGCTCTTAAAGATAACATCATATAAAAACATCATAAGTGTTGATTCTCATGATGAAATCACATGAACCTGAAAATGTATTTGACAATGTACACAGATCCGATATCACATGACGAATGGCTATCTTGCTAAAATTACATTGGTTTCCTTACCTTATAAACAGTCTTTGGACAAGGTTTGACAGCAATCCATGCTTTGGTTTTATTTTCCCTGGCACTGTTTCCAAATGCTAATATTTTAGCATTTGTGACCCAAATTGAATTCAAGTCATGGTTCCGATATTAGCATTTTTAAGGATCATGTCCAAGGGTTAAGTTTTGGGAAGGGTTATAGTTCGGGAAAGTCGTTAAATGGCTTAACTTGTTGGGGCAGAAAACACAGCCTATGTTATGACTTGCCACATCACCCATGGAATAGGCCGGGGTTAGAGGTCAAGGTGAAGCTGTAGTCAGTAGAGGAGGTTCCAGTCCCACTCAGGGCCTGCTGGAGGTCTTGGATGTAACATTCTGTCTGCACTTCCAACTCCTCTGCCTCCTCCCTCTCTGCATTATCTGATACTACAGACATGAACAGAGCGTGGGAGGTAGGTTATAAGGAAGGAAGGGAGATTCAGGTGATTATTTAGATAGGTGTGTGTGTGTGTTTGTTCACCCGCTCTAACACACACACCTGCAGAAAAACAACTGTCTGTAATTCTGTTTAAGTAACAAAGTATTGCGAAAAAAATCCACAGACATTATTTCATAATTTTCCTGGCAGGGAGGTAGGACAGGCTGCGTTAGACAACAGACAAACAGTAAAACGCTCTGCCTCACCTTGGACAAACCAGCAAACCACCACCAAATACACTACTTCTCACACACAAATACCTTCTAGACTACTACTTCCACTGTGCAGTTGTTCTTCATAAACACTTTTTATATAGCATTGCTGTATTTACTCAAAAAACAGCTGCAGTATCAAAGACTGTACCGAACCCACAGGATGGGTCTGCTAGGGACCTGGATAGGGTTTGGGGGGCTTAAGGGGGGGGGGGGGGGTATCAAGGGAGCTAATTAGAGAGGGGTATCGAGGGGGTTTGGATCTGTAAACCATCAGGCAGTGACTGGCAGCCCCACTGGGTTTGTCATCACAGCTTTAGAAACTGTAACTATGAGGGGGTTTGGATCTGTAAACCATCAGGCAGTGACTGGCAGCCCCACTGGGTTTGTCATCACAGCTTTAGAAACTGTAACTATGAGGGGGTTTGGATCTGTAAACCATCAGGCAGTGACTGGCAGCCCCACTGGGTTTGTCATCACAGCTTTAGAAACTGTAACTATGAGGGGGTTTGGATCTGTAAACCATCAGGCAGTGACTGGCAGCCCCACTGGGTTTGTCATCACAGCTTTAGAAACTGTAACTATGAGGGTTTGGATCTGTAAGCCATAGTGACTGGTATCACTGGGTTTGTCATCACAGCTTTAGAAACTGTAACTATGGGGGTTTGGATCTGTAAACCATCAGGCAGTGACTGGCAGCCCCACTGGATTTGTCATCACAGCTTTAGAAACTGTAACTATGAGGGGTTTGGATCTGTAAACCATCAGGCAGTGACTGGCAGCCTCACTGGGTTTGTCATCACAGCTTTAGAAACTGTAACTATGAGGGGTTTGGATCTGTAAACCATCAGGCAGTGACTGGCAGCCTCACTGGGTTTGTCATCACAGCTTTAGAAACTGTAACTATGAGGGGGTTTGGATCTGTAAACCATCAGGCAGTGACTGGCAGCCTCACTGGGTTTGTCATCACAGCTTTAGAAACTGTAACTATGAGGGGGTTTGGATCTGTAAACCATCAGGCAGTGACTGGCAGCCCCACTGGGTTTGTCATCACAGCTTTAGAAACTGTAACTATGAGGGGTTTGGATCTGTAAACCATCAGGCAGTGACTGGCAGCCCCACTGGGTTTGTCATCACAGCTTTAGAAACTGTAACTATGAGGGGTTTGGATCTGTAAACCATCAGGCAGTGACTGGCAGCCCCACTGGGTTTGTCATCACAGCTTTAGAAACTGTAACTATGAGGGGTTTGGATCTGTAAACCATCAGGCAGTGACTGGCAGCCCCACTGGGTTTGTCATCACAGCTTTAGAAACTGTAACTATGAGGGGTTTGGATCTGTAAACCATCAGGCAGTGACTGGCAGCCCCACTGGGTTTGTCATCACAGCTTTAGAAACTGTAACTATGAGGGGTTTGGATCTGTAAACCATCAGGCAGTGACTGGCAGCCCCACTGGGTTTGTCATCACAGCTTTAGAAACTGTAACTATGAGGGGGTTTGGATCTGTAAACCATCAGGCAGTGACTGGCAGCCCCACTGGGTTTGTCATCACAGCTTTAGAAACTGTAACTATGAGGGGTTTGGATCTGTAAACCATCAGGCAGTGACTGGCAGCCCCACTGGGTTTGTCATCACAGCTTTAGAAACTGTAACTATGAGGGGGTTTGGATCTGTAAACCATCAGGCAGTGACTGGCAGCCCCACTGGGTTTGTCATCACAGCTTTAGAAACTGTAACTATGAGGGGTTTGGATCTGTAAACCATCAGGCAGTGACTGGCAGCCCCACTGGGTTTGTCATCACAGCTTTAGAAACTGTAACTATGAGGGGGTTTGGATCTGTAAACCATCAGGCAGTGACTGGCAGCCTCACTGGGTTTGTCATCACAGCTTTAGAAACTGTAACTATGAGGGGTTTGGATCTGTAAACCATCAGGCAGTGACTGGCAGCCCCACTGGGTTTGTCATCACAGCTTTAGAAACTGTAACTATGAGGGGGTTTGGATCTGTAAACCATCAGGCAGTGACTGGCAGCCCCACTGGGTTTGTCATCACAGCTTTAGAAACTGTAACTATGAGGGGTTTGGATCTGTAAACCATCAGGCAGTGACTGGCAGCCCCACTGGGTTTGTCATCACAGCTTTAGAAACTGTAACTATGAGGGGTTTGGATCTGTAAACCATCAGGCAGTGACTGGCAGCCCCACTGGGTTTGTCATCACAGCTTTAGAAACTGTAACTATGAGGGGGTTTGGATCTGTAAACCATCAGGCAGTGACTGGCAGCCCCACTGGGTTTGTCATCACAGCTTTAGAAACTGTAACTATGAGGGGTTTGGATCTGTAAACCATCAGGCAGTGACTGGCAGCCCCACTGGGTTTGTCATCACAGCTTTAGAAACTGTAACTATGAGGGGTTTGGATCTGTAAACCATCAGGCAGTGACTGGCAGCCCCACTGGGTTTGTCATCACAGCTTTAGAAACTGTAACTATGAGGGGGTTTGGATCTGTAAACCATCAGGCAGTGACTGGCAGCCCCACTGGGTTTGTCATCACAGCTTTAGAAACTGTAACTATGAGGGGTTTGGATCTGTAAACCATCAGGCAGTGACTGGCAGCCCCACTGGGTTTGTCATCACAGCTTTAGAAACTGTAACTATGAGGGGTTTGGATCTGTAAACCATCAGGCAGTGACTGGCAGCCCCACTGGGTTTGTCATCACAGCTTTAGAAACTGTAACTATGAGGGGGTTTGGATCTGTAAACCATCAGGCAGTGACTGGCAGCCCCACTGGGTTTGTCATCACAGCTTTAGAAACTGTAACTATGAGGGGTTTGGATCTGTAAACCATCAGGCAGTGACTGGCAGCCCCACTGGGTTTGTCATCACAGCTTTAGAAACTGTAACTATGAGGGGTTTGGATCTGTAAACCATCAGGCAGTGACTGGCAGCCCCACTGGGTTTGTCATCACAGCTTTAGAAACTGTAACTATGAGGGGTTTGGATCTGTAAACCATCAGGCAGTGACTGGCAGCCCCACTGGGTTTGTCATCACAGCTTTAGAAACTGTAACTATGAGGGGTTTGGATCTGTAAACCATCAGGCAGTGACTGGCAGCCCCACTGGGTTTGTCATCACAGCTTTAGAAACTGTAACTATGAGGGGTTTGGATCTGTAAACCATCAGGCAGTGACTGGCAGCCCCACTGGGTTTGTCATCACAGCTTTAGAAACTGTAACTATGAGGGGGTTTGGATCTGTAAACCATCAGGCAGTGACTGGCAGCCCCACTGGGTTTGTCATCACAGCTTTAGAAACTGTAACTATGAGGGGTTTGGATCTGTAAACCATCAGGCAGTGACTGGCAGCCCCACTGGGTTTGTCATCACAGCTTTAGAAACTGTAACTATGAGGGGTTTGGATCTGTAAACCATCAGGCAGTGACTGGCAGCCCCACTGGGTTTGTCATCACAGCTTTAGAAACTGTAACTATGAGGGGTTTGGATCTGTAAACCATCAGGCAGTGACTGGCAGCCCCACTGGGTTTGTCATCACAGCTTTAGAAACTGTAACTATGAGGGGGTTTGGATCTGTAAACCATCAGGCAGTGACTGGCAGCCCCACTGGGTTTGTCATCACAGCTTTAGAAACTGTAACTATGAGGGGTTTGGATCTGTAAACCATCAGGCAGTGACTGGCAGCCCCACTGGGTTTGTCATCACAGCTTTAGAAACTGTAACTATGAGGGGTTTGGATCTGTAAACCATCAGGCAGTGACTGGCAGCCCCACTGGGTTTGTCATCACAGCTTTAGAAACTGTAACTATGAGGGGTTTGGATCTGTAAACCATCAGGCAGTGACTGGCAGCCCCACTGGGTTTGTCATCACAGCTTTAGAAACTGTAACTATGAGGGGGTTTGGATCTGTAAACCATCAGGCAGTGACTGGCAGCCCCACTGGGTTTGTCATCACAGCTTTAGAAACTGTAACTATGAGGGGGTTTGGATCTGTAAACCATCAGGCAGTGACTGGCAGCCCCACTGGGTTTGTCATCACAGCTTTAGAAACTGTAACTATGAGGGGTTTGGATCTGTAAACCATCAGGCAGTGACTGGCAGCCCCACTGGGTTTGTCATCACAGCTTTAGAAACTGTAACTATGAGGGGGTTTGGATCTGTAAACCATCAGGCAGTGACTGGCAGCCCCACTGGGTTTGTCATCACAGCTTTAGAAACTGTAACTATGAGGGGTTTGGATCTGTAAACCATCAGGCAGTGACTGGCAGCCCCACTGGGTTTGTCATCACAGCTTTAGAAACTGTAACTATGAGGGGTTTGGATCTGTAAACCATCAGGCAGTGACTGGCAGCCCCACTGGGTTTGTCATCACAGCTTTAGAAACTGTAACTATGAGGGGGTTTGGATCTGTAAACCATCAGGCAGTGACTGGCAGCCCCACTGGGTTTGTCATCACAGCTTTAGAAACTGTAACTATGAGGGGGTTTGGATCTGTAAACCATCAGGCAGTGACTGGCAGCCCCACTGGGTTTGTCATCACAGCTTTAGAAACTGTAACTATGAGGGGTTTGGATCTGTAAACCATCAGGCAGTGACTGGCAGCCCCACTGGGTTTGTCATCACAGCTTTAGAAACTGTAACTATGAGGGGTTTGGATCTGTAAACCATCAGGCAGTGACTGGCAGCCCCACTGGGTTTGTCATCACAGCTTTAGAAACTGTAACTATGAGGGGGTTTGGATCTGTAAACCATCAGGCAGTGACTGGCAGCCCCACTGGGTTTGTCATCACAGCTTTAGAAACTGTAACTATGAGGGGGTTTGGATCTGTAAACCATCAGGCAGTGACTGGCAGCCCCACTGGGTTTGTCATCACAGCTTTAGAAACTGTAACTATGAGGGGTTTGGATCTGTAAACCATCAGGCAGTGACTGGCAGCCCCACTGGGTTTGTCATCACAGCTTTAGAAACTGTAACTATGAGGGGGTTTGGATCTGTAAACCATCAGGCAGTGACTGGCAGCCCCACTGGGTTTGTCATCACAGCTTTAGAAACTGTAACTATGAGGGGGTTTGGATCTGTAAACCATCAGGCAGTGACTGGCAGCCCCACTGGGTTTGTCATCACAGCTTTAGAAACTGTAACTATGAGGGGTTTGGATCTGTAAACCATCAGGCAGTGACTGGCAGCCCCACTGGGTTTGTCATCACAGCTTTAGAAACTGTAACTATGAGGGGGTTTGGATCTGTAAACCATCAGGCAGTGACTGGCAGCCCCACTGGGTTTGTCATCACAGCTTTAGAAACTGTAACTATGAGGGGTTTGGATCTGTAAACCATCAGGCAGTGACTGGCAGCCCCACTGGGTTTGTCATCACAGCTTTAGAAACTGTAACTATGAGGGGGTTTGGATCTGTAAACCATCAGGCAGTGACTGGCAGCCCCACTGGGTTTGTCATCACAGCTTTAGAAACTGTAACTATGAGGGGGTTTGGATCTGTAAACCATCAGGCAGTGACTGGCAGCCCCACTGGGTTTGTCATCACAGCTTTAGAAACTGTAACTATGAGGGGTTTGGATCTGTAAACCATCAGGCAGTGACTGGCAGCCCCACTGGGTTTGTCATCACAGCTTTAGAAACTGTAACTATGAGGGGTTTGGATCTGTAAACCATCAGGCAGTGACTGGCAGCCCCACTGGGTTTGTCATCACAGCTTTAGAAACTGTAACTATGAGGGGTTTGGATCTGTAAACCATCAGGCAGTGACTGGCAGCCCCACTGGGTTTGTCATCACAGCTTTAGAAACTGTAACTATGAGGGGGTTTGGATCTGTAAACCATCAGGCAGTGACTGGCAGCCCCACTGGGTTTGTCATCACAGCTTTAGAAACTGTAACTATGAGGGGTTTGGATCTGTAAACCATCAGGCAGTGACTGGCAGCCCCACTGGGTTTGTCATCACAGCTTTAGAAACTGTAACTATGAGGGGTTTGGATCTGTAAACCATCAGGCAGTGACTGGCAGCCCCACTGGGTTTGTCATCACAGCTTTAGAAACTGTAACTATGAGGGGTTTGGATCTGTAAACCATCAGGCAGTGACTGGCAGCCCCACTGGGTTTGTCATCACAGCTTTAGAAACTGTAACTATGAGGGGTTTGGATCTGTAAACCATCAGGCAGTGACTGGCAGCCCCACTGGGTTTGTCATCACAGCTTTAGAAACTGTAACTATGACCATCAGGGTTTGGATCTTAAACCATCAGGCAGTGACTGGCAGCCCCACTGGGTTTGTCATCACAGCTTTAGAAACTGTAACTATGAGGGGGTTTGGATCTGTAAACCATCAGGCAGTGACTGGCAGCCCCACTGGGTTTGTCATCACAGCTTTAGAAACTGTAACTATGAGGGGGTTTGGATCTGTAAACCATCAGGCAGTGACTGGCAGCCCCACTGGGTTTGTCATCACAGCTTTAGAAACTGTAACTATGAGGGGTTTGGATCTGTAAACCATCAGGCAGTGACTGGCAGCCCCACTGGGTTTGTCATCACAGCTTTAGAAACTGTAACTATGAGGGGTTTGGATCTGTAAACCATCAGGCAGTGACTGGCAGCCCCACTGGGTTTGTCATCACAGCTTTAGAAACTGTAACTATGAGGGGTTTGGATCTGTAAACCATCAGGCAGTGACTGGCAGCCCCACTGGGTTTGTCATCACAGCTTTAGAAACTGTAACTATGAGGGGTTTGGATCTGTAAACCATCAGGCAGTGACTGGCAGCCCCACTGGGTTTGTCATCACAGCTTTAGAAACTGTAACTATGAGGGGTTTGGATCTGTAAACCATCAGGCAGTGACTGGCAGCCCCACTGGGTTTGTCATCACAGCTTTAGAAACTGTAACTATGAGGGGTTTGGATCTGTAAACCATCAGGCAGTGACTGGCAGCCCCACTGGGTTTGTCATCACAGCTTTAGAAACTGTAACTATGAGGGGGTTTGGATCTGTAAACCATCAGGCAGTGACTGGCAGCCCCACTGGGTTTGTCATCACAGCTTTAGAAACTGTAACTATGAGGGGTTTGGATCTGTAAACCATCAGGCAGTGACTGGCAGCCCCACTGGGTTTGTCATCACAGCTTTAGAAACTGTAACTATGAGGGGTTTGGATCTGTAAACCATCAGGCAGTGACTGGCAGCCCCACTGGGTTTGTCATCACAGCTTTAGAAACTGTAACTATGAGGGGTTTGGATCTGTAAACCATCAGGCAGTGACTGGCAGCCCCACTGGGTTTGTCATCACAGCTTTAGAAACTGTAACTATGAGGGGTTTGGATCTGTAAACCATCAGGCAGTGACTGGCAGCCCCACTGGGTTTGTCATCACAGCTTTAGAAACTGTAACTATGAGGGGTTTGGATCTGTAAACCATCAGGCAGTGACTGGCAGCCCCACTGGGTTTGTCATCACAGCTTTAGAAACTGTAACTATGAGGGGGTTTGGATCTGTAAACCATCAGGCAGTGACTGGCAGCCCCACTGGGTTTGTCATCACAGCTTTAGAAACTGTAACTATGAGGGGTTTGGATCTGTAAACCATCAGGCAGTGACTGGCAGCCCCACTGGGTTTGTCATCACAGCTTTAGAAACTGTAACTATGAGGGGTTTGGATCTGTAAACCATCAGGCAGTGACTGGCAGCCCCACTGGGTTTGTCATCACAGCTTTAGAAACTGTAACTATGAGGGGGTTTGGATCTGTAAACCATCAGGCAGTGACTGGCAGCCCCACTGGGTTTGTCATCACAGCTTTAGAAACTGTAACTATGAGGGGTTTGGATCTGTAAACCATCAGGCAGTGACTGGCAGCCCCACTGGGTTTGTCATCACAGCTTTAGAAACTGTAACTATGAGGGGTTTGGATCTGTAAACCATCAGGCAGTGACTGGCAGCCCCACTGGGTTTGTCATCACAGCTTTAGAAACTGTAACTATGAGGGGTTTGGATCTGTAAACCATCAGGCAGTGACTGGCAGCCCCACTGGGTTTGTCATCACAGCTTTAGAAACTGTAACTATGAGGGGGTTTGGATCTGTAAACCATCAGGCAGTGACTGGCAGCCCCACTGGGTTTGTCATCACAGCTTTAGAAACTGTAACTATGAGGGGGTTTGGATCTGTAAACCATCAGGCAGTGACTGGCAGCCCCACTGGGTTTGTCATCACAGCTTTAGAAACTGTAACTATGAGGGGGTTTGGATCTGTAAACCATCAGGCAGTGACTGGCAGCCCCACTGGGTTTGTCATCACAGCTTTAGAAACTGTAACTATGAGGGGTTTGGATCTGTAAACCATCAGGCAGTGACTGGCAGCCCCACTGGGTTTGTCATCACAGCTTTAGAAACTGTAACTATGAGGGGGTTTGGATCTGTAAACCATCAGGCAGTGACTGGCAGCCCCACTGGGTTTGTCATCACAGCTTTAGAAACTGTAACTATGAGGGGTTTGGATCTGTAAACCATCAGGCAGTGACTGGCAGCCCCACTGGGTTTGTCATCACAGCTTTAGAAACTGTAACTATGAGGGGTTTGGATCTGTAAACCATCAGGCAGTGACTGGCAGCCCCACTGGGTTTGTCATCACAGCTTTAGAAACTGTAACTATGAGGGGTTTGGATCTGTAAACCATCAGGCAGTGACTGGCAGCCCCACTGGGTTTGTCATCACAGCTTTAGAAACTGTAACTATGAGGGGTTTGGATCTGTAAACCATCAGGCAGTGACTGGCAGCCCCACTGGGTTTGTCATCACAGCTTTAGAAACTGTAACTATGAGGGGTTTGGATCTGTAAACCATCAGGCAGTGACTGGCAGCCCCACTGGGTTTGTCATCACAGCTTTAGAAACTGTAACTATGAGGGGTTTGGATCTGTAAACCATCAGGCAGTGACTGGCAGCCCCACTGGGTTTGTCATCACAGCTTTAGAAACTGTAACTATGAGGGGGTTTGGATCTGTAAACCATCAGGCAGTGACTGGCAGCCCCACTGGGTTTGTCATCACAGCTTTAGAAACTGTAACTATGAGGGGTTTGGATCTGTAAACCATCAGGCAGTGACTGGCAGCCCCACTGGGTTTGTCATCACAGCTTTAGAAACTGTAACTATGAGGGGTTTGGATCTGTAAACCATCAGGCAGTGACTGGCAGCCCCACTGGGTTTGTCATCACAGCTTTAGAAACTGTAACTATGAGGGGTTTGGATCTGTAAACCATCAGGCAGTGACTGGCAGCCCCACTGGGTTTGTCATCACAGCTTTAGAAACTGTAACTATGAGGGGTTTGGATCTGTAAACCATCAGGCAGTGACTGGCAGCCCCACTGGGTTTGTCATCACAGCTTTAGAAACTGTAACTATGAGGGGTTTGGATCTGTAAACCATCAGGCAGTGACTGGCAGCCCCACTGGGTTTGTCATCACAGCTTTAGAAACTGTAACTATGAGGGGGTTTGGATCTGTAAACCATCAGGCAGTGACTGGCAGCCCCACTGGGTTTGTCATCACAGCTTTAGAAACTGTAACTATGAGGGGGTTTGGATCTGTAAACCATCAGGCAGTGACTGGCAGCCCCACTGGGTTTGTCATCACAGCTTTAGAAACTGTAACTATGAGGGGGTTTGGATCTGTAAACCATCAGGCAGTGACTGGCAGCCCCACTGGGTTTGTCATCACAGCTTTAGAAACTGTAACTATGAGGGGTTTGGATCTGTAAACCATCAGGCAGTGACTGGCAGCCCCACTGGGTTTGTCATCACAGCTTTAGAAACTGTAACTATGAGGGGTTTGGATCTGTAAACCATCAGGCAGTGACTGGCAGCCCCACTGGGTTTGTCATCACAGCTTTAGAAACTGTAACTATGAGGGGTTTGGATCTGTAAACCATCAGGCAGTGACTGGCAGCCCCACTGGGTTTGTCATCACAGCTTTAGAAACTGTAACTATGAGGGGTTTGGATCTGTAAACCATCAGGCAGTGACTGGCAGCCCCACTGGGTTTGTCATCACAGCTTTAGAAACTGTAACTATGAGGGGTTTGGATCTGTAAACCATCAGGCAGTGACTGGCAGCCCCACTGGGTTTGTCATCACAGCTTTAGAAACTGTAACTATGAGGGGTTTGGATCTGTAAACCATCAGGCAGTGACTGGCAGCCCCACTGGGTTTGTCATCACAGCTTTAGAAACTGTAACTATGAGGGGGTTTGGATCTGTAAACCATCAGGCAGTGACTGGCAGCCCCACTGGGTTTGTCATCACAGCTTTAGAAACTGTAACTATGAGGGGTTTGGATCTGTAAACCATCAGGCAGTGACTGGCAGCCCCACTGGGTTTGTCATCACAGCTTTAGAAACTGTAACTATGAGGGGTTTGGATCTGTAAACCATCAGGCAGTGACTGGCAGCCCCACTGGGTTTGTCATCACAGCTTTAGAAACTGTAACTATGAGGGGTTTGGATCTGTAAACCATCAGGCAGTGACTGGCAGCCCCACTGGGTTTGTCATCACAGCTTTAGAAACTGTAACTATGAGGGGTTTGGATCTGTAAACCATCAGGCAGTGACTGGCAGCCCCACTGGGTTTGTCATCACAGCTTTAGAAACTGTAACTATGAGGGGGTTTGGATCTGTAAACCATCAGGCAGTGACTGGCAGCCCCACTGGGTTTGTCATCACAGCTTTAGAAACTGTAACTATGAGGGGTTTGGATCTGTAAACCATCAGGCAGTGACTGGCAGCCCCACTGGGTTTGTCATCACAGCTTTAGAAACTGTAACTATGAGGGGGTTTGGATCTGTAAACCATCAGGCAGTGACTGGCAGCCCCACTGGGTTTGTCATCACAGCTTTAGAAACTGTAACTATGAGGGGGTTTGGATCTGTAAACCATCAGGCAGTGACTGGCAGCCCCACTGGGTTTGTCATCACAGCTTTAGAAACTGTAACTATGAGGGGGTTTGGATCTGTAAACCATCAGGCAGTGACTGGCAGCCCCACTGGGTTTGTCATCACAGCTTTAGAAACTGTAACTATGAGGGGTTTGGATCTGTAAACCATCAGGCAGTGACTGGCAGCCCCACTGGGTTTGTCATCACAGCTTTAGAAACTGTAACTATGAGGGGTTTGGATCTGTAAACCATCAGGCAGTGACTGGCAGCCCCACTGGGTTTGTCATCACAGCTTTAGAAACTGTAACTATGAGGGGGTTTGGATCTGTAAACCATCAGGCAGTGACTGGCAGCCCCACTGGGTTTGTCATCACAGCTTTAGAAACTGTAACTATGAGGGGTTTGGATCTGTAAACCATCAGGCAGTGACTGGCAGCCCCACTGGGTTTGTCATCACAGCTTTAGAAACTGTAACTATGAGGGGTTTGGATCTGTAAACCATCAGGCAGTGACTGGCAGCCCCACTGGGTTTGTCATCACAGCTTTAGAAACTGTAACTATGAGGGGTTTGGATCTGTAAACCATCAGGCAGTGACTGGCAGCCCCACTGGGTTTGTCATCACAGCTTTAGAAACTGTAACTATGAGGGGGTTTGGATCTGTAAACCATCAGGCAGTGACTGGCAGCCCCACTGGGTTTGTCATCACAGCTTTAGAAACTGTAACTATGAGGGGTTTGGATCTGTAAACCATCAGGCAGTGACTGGCAGCCCCACTGGGTTTGTCATCACAGCTTTAGAAACTGTAACTATGAGGGGGTTTGGATCTGTAAACCATCAGGCAGTGACTGGCAGCCCCACTGGGTTTGTCATCACAGCTTTAGAAACTGTAACTATGAGGGGGTTTGGATCTGTAAACCATCAGGCAGTGACTGGCAGCCCCACTGGGTTTGTCATCACAGCTTTAGAAACTGTAACTATGAGGGGTTTGGATCTGTAAACCATCAGGCAGTGACTGGCAGCCCCACTGGGTTTGTCATCACAGCTTTAGAAACTGTAACTATGAGGGGGTTTGGATCTGTAAACCATCAGGCAGTGACTGGCAGCCCCACTGGGTTTGTCATCACAGCTTTAGAAACTGTAACTATGAGGGGTTTGGATCTGTAAACCATCAGGCAGTGACTGGCAGCCCCACTGGGTTTGTCATCACAGCTTTAGAAACTGTAACTATGAGGGGTTTGGATCTGTAAACCATCAGGCAGTGACTGGCAGCCCCACTGGGTTTGTCATCACAGCTTTAGAAACTGTAACTATGAGGGGTTTGGATCTGTAAACCATCAGGCAGTGACTGGCAGCCCCACTGGGTTTGTCATCACAGCTTTAGAAACTGTAACTATGAGGGGTTTGGATCTGTAAACCATCAGGCAGTGACTGGCAGCCCCACTGGGTTTGTCATCACAGCTTTAGAAACTGTAACTATGAGGGGTTTGGATCTGTAAACCATCAGGCAGTGACTGGCAGCCCCACTGGGTTTGTCATCACAGCTTTAGAAACTGTAACTATGAGGGGTTTGGATCTGTAAACCATCAGGCAGTGACTGGCAGCCCCACTGGGTTTGTCATCACAGCTTTAGAAACTGTAACTATGAGGGGGTTTGGATCTGTAAACCATCAGGCAGTGACTGGCAGCCCCACTGGGTTTGTCATCACAGCTTTAGAAACTGTAACTATGAGGGGTTTGGATCTGTAAACCATCAGGCAGTGACTGGCAGCCCCACTGGGTTTGTCATCACAGCTTTAGAAACTGTAACTATGAGGGGGTTTGGATCTGTAAACCATCAGGCAGTGACTGGCAGCCCCACTGGGTTTGTCATCACAGCTTTAGAAACTGTAACTATGAGGGGTTTGGATCTGTAAACCATCAGGCAGTGACTGGCAGCCCCACTGGGTTTGTCATCACAGCTTTAGAAACTGTAACTATGAGGGGTTTGGATCTGTAAACCATCAGGCAGTGACTGGCAGCCCCACTGGGTTTGTCATCACAGCTTTAGAAACTGTAACTATGAGGGGTTTGGATCTGTAAACCATCAGGCAGTGACTGGCAGCCCCACTGGGTTTGTCATCACAGCTTTAGAAACTGTAACTATGAGGGGGTTTGGATCTGTAAACCATCAGGCAGTGACTGGCAGCCCCACTGGGTTTGTCATCACAGCTTTAGAAACTGTAACTATGAGGGGGTTTGGATCTGTAAACCATCAGGCAGTGACTGGCAGCCCCACTGGGTTTGTCATCACAGCTTTAGAAACTGTAACTATGAGGGGTTTGGATCTGTAAACCATCAGGCAGTGACTGGCAGCCCCACTGGGTTTGTCATCACAGCTTTAGAAACTGTAACTATGAGGGGTTTGGATCTGTAAACCATCAGGCAGTGACTGGCAGCCCCACTGGGTTTGTCATCACAGCTTTAGAAACTGTAACTATGAGGGGTTTGGATCTGTAAACCATCAGGCAGTGACTGGCAGCCCCACTGGGTTTGTCATCACAGCTTTAGAAACTGTAACTATGAGGGGGTTTGGATCTGTAAACCATCAGGCAGTGACTGGCAGCCCCACTGGGTTTGTCATCACAGCTTTAGAAACTGTAACTATGAGGGGTTTGGATCTGTAAACCATCAGGCAGTGACTGGCAGCCCCACTGGGTTTGTCATCACAGCTTTAGAAACTGTAACTATGAGGGGTTTGGATCTGTAAACCATCAGGCAGTGACTGGCAGCCCCACTGGGTTTGTCATCACAGCTTTAGAAACTGTAACTATGAGGGGTTTGGATCTGTAAACCATCAGGCAGTGACTGGCAGCCCCACTGGGTTTGTCATCACAGCTTTAGAAACTGTAACTATGAGGGGTTTGGATCTGTAAACCATCAGGCAGTGACTGGCAGCCCCACTGGGTTTGTCATCACAGCTTTAGAAACTGTAACTATGAGGGGTTTGGATCTGTAAACCATCAGGCAGTGACTGGCAGCCCCACTGGGTTTGTCATCACAGCTTTAGAAACTGTAACTATGAGGGGTTTGGATCTGTAAACCATCAGGCAGTGACTGGCAGCCCCACTGGGTTTGTCATCACAGCTTTAGAAACTGTAACTATGAGGGGTTTGGATCTGTAAACCATCAGGCAGTGACTGGCAGCCCCACTGGGTTTGTCATCACAGCTTTAGAAACTGTAACTATGAGGGGGTTTGGATCTGTAAACCATCAGGCAGTGACTGGCAGCCCCACTGGGTTTGTCATCACAGCTTTAGAAACTGTAACTATGAGGGGTTTGGATCTGTAAACCATCAGGCAGTGACTGGCAGCCCCACTGGGTTTGTCATCACAGCTTTAGAAACTGTAACTATGAGGGGGTTTGGATCTGTAAACCATCAGGCAGTGACTGGCAGCCCCACTGGGTTTGTCATCACAGCTTTAGAAACTGTAACTATGAGGGGTTTGGATCTGTAAACCATCAGGCAGTGACTGGCAGCCCCACTGGGTTTGTCATCACAGCTTTAGAAACTGTAACTATGAGGGGTTTGGATCTGTAAACCATCAGGCAGTGACTGGCAGCCCCACTGGGTTTGTCATCACAGCTTTAGAAACTGTAACTATGAGGGGTTTGGATCTGTAAACCATCAGGCAGTGACTGGCAGCCTCACTGGGTTTGTCATCACAGCTTTAGAAACTGTAACTATGAGGGGTTTGGATCTGTAAACCATCAGGCAGTGACTGGCAGCCCCACTGGGTTTGTCATCACAGCTTTAGAAACTGTAACTATGAGGGGGTTTGGATCTGTAAACCATCAGGCAGTGACTGGCAGCCCCACTGGGTTTGTCATCACAGCTTTAGAAACTGTAACTATGAGGGGTTTGGATCTGTAAACCATCAGGCAGTGACTGGCAGCCCCACTGGGTTTGTCATCACAGCTTTAGAAACTGTAACTATGAGGGGGTTTGGATCTGTAAACCATCAGGCAGTGACTGGCAGCCCCACTGGGTTTGTCATCACAGCTTTAGAAACTGTAACTATGAGGGGTTTGGATCTGTAAACCATCAGGCAGTGACTGGCAGCCCCACTGGGTTTGTCATCACAGCTTTAGAAACTGTAACTATGAGGGGTTTGGATCTGTAAACCATCAGGCAGTGACTGGCAGCCCCACTGGGTTTGTCATCACAGCTTTAGAAACTGTAACTATGAGGGGGTTTGGATCTGTAAACCATCAGGCAGTGACTGGCAGCCCCACTGGGTTTGTCATCACAGCTTTAGAAACTGTAACTATGAGGGGGTTTGGATCTGTAAACCATCAGGCAGTGACTGGCAGCCCCACTGGGTTTGTCATCACAGCTTTAGAAACTGTAACTATGAGGGGGTTTGGATCTGTAAACCATCAGGCAGTGACTGGCAGCCCCACTGGGTTTGTCATCACAGCTTTAGAAACTGTAACTATGAGGGGTTTGGATCTGTAAACCATCAGGCAGTGACTGGCAGCCCCACTGGGTTTGTCATCACAGCTTTAGAAACTGTAACTATGAGGGGTTTGGATCTGTAAACCATCAGGCAGTGACTGGCAGCCCCACTGGGTTTGTCATCACAGCTTTAGAAACTGTAACTATGAGGGGTTTGGATCTGTAAACCATCAGGCAGTGACTGGCAGCCCCACTGGGTTTGTCATCACAGCTTTAGAAACTGTAACTATGAGGGGGTTTGGATCTGTAAACCATCAGGCAGTGACTGGCAGCCCCACTGGGTTTGTCATCACAGCTTTAGAAACTGTAACTATGAGGGGTTTGGATCTGTAAACCATCAGGCAGTGACTGGCAGCCCCACTGGGTTTGTCATCACAGCTTTAGAAACTGTAACTATGAGGGGTTTGGATCTGTAAACCATCAGGCAGTGACTGGCAGCCCCACTGGGTTTGTCATCACAGCTTTAGAAACTGTAACTATGAGGGGTTTGGATCTGTAAACCATCAGGCAGTGACTGGCAGCCCCACTGGGTTTGTCATCACAGCTTTAGAAACTGTAACTATGAGGGGGTTTGGATCTGTAAACCATCAGGCAGTGACTGGCAGCCCCACTGGGTTTGTCATCACAGCTTTAGAAACTGTAACTATGAGGGGTTTGGATCTGTAAACCATCAGGCAGTGACTGGCAGCCCCACTGGGTTTGTCATCACAGCTTTAGAAACTGTAACTATGAGGGGGTTTGGATCTGTAAACCATCAGGCAGTGACTGGCAGCCCCACTGGGTTTGTCATCACAGCTTTAGAAACTGTAACTATGAGGGGTTTGGATCTGTAAACCATCAGGCAGTGACTGGCAGCCCCACTGGGTTTGTCATCACAGCTTTAGAAACTGTAACTATGAGGGGTTTGGATCTGTAAACCATCAGGCAGTGACTGGCAGCAGCCCCACTGGGTTTGTCATCACAGCTTTAGAAACTGTAACTATGAGGGGTTTGGATCTGTAAACCATCAGGCAGTGACTGGCAGCCCCACTGGGTTTGTCATCACAGCTTTAGAAACTGTAACTATGAGGGGTTTGGATCTGTAAACCATCAGGCAGTGACTGGCAGCCCCACTGGGTTTGTCATCACAGCTTTAGAAACTGTAACTATGAGGGGGTTTGGATCTGTAAACCATCAGGCAGTGACTGGCAGCCCCACTGGGTTTGTCATCACAGCTTTAGAAACTGTAACTATGAGGGGTTTGGATCTGTAAACCATCAGGCAGTGACTGGCAGCCCCACTGGGTTTGTCATCACAGCTTTAGAAACTGTAACTATGAGGGGTTTGGATCTGTAAACCATCAGGCAGTGACTGGCAGCCCCACTGGGTTTGTCATCACAGCTTTAGAAACTGTAACTATGAGGGGTTTGGATCTGTAAACCATCAGGCAGTGACTGGCAGCCCCACTGGGTTTGTCATCACAGCTTTAGAAACTGTAACTATGAGGGGTTTGGATCTGTAAACCATCAGGCAGTGACTGGCAGCCCCACTGGGTTTGTCATCACAGCTTTAGAAACTGTAACTATGGGGTTTGGATCTGTAAACCATCAGGCAGTGACTGGCAGCCCCACTGGGTTTGTCATCACAGCTTTAGAAACTGTAACTATGAGGGGTTTGGATCTGTAAACCATCAGGCAGTGACTGGCAGCCCCACTGGGTTTGTCATCACAGCTTTAGAAACTGTAACTATGAGGGGTTTGGATCTGTAAACCATCAGGCAGTGACTGGCAGCCCCACTGGGTTTGTCATCACAGCTTTAGAAACTGTAACTATGAGGGGGTTTGGATCTGTAAACCATCAGGCAGTGACTGGCAGCCCCACTGGGTTTGTCATCACAGCTTTAGAAACTGTAACTATGAGGGGGTTTGGATCTGTAAACCATCAGGCAGTGACTGGCAGCCCCACTGGGTTTGTCATCACAGCTTTAGAAACTGTAACTATGAGGGGTTTGGATCTGTAAACCATCAGGCAGTGACTGGCAGCCCCACTGGGTTTGTCATCACAGCTTTAGAAACTGTAACTATGAGGGGTTTGGATCTGTAAACCATCAGGCAGTGACTGGCAGCCCCACTGGGTTTGTCATCACAGCTTTAGAAACTGTAACTATGAGGGGGTTTGGATCTGTAAACCATCAGGCAGTGACTGGCAGCCCCACTGGGTTTGTCATCACAGCTTTAGAAACTGTAACTATGAGGGGTTTGGATCTGTAAACCATCAGGCAGTGACTGGCAGCCCCACTGGGTTTGTCATCACAGCTTTAGAAACTGTAACTATGAGGGGTTTGGATCTGTAAACCATCAGGCAGTGACTGGCAGCCCCACTGGGTTTGTCATCACAGCTTTAGAAACTGTAACTATGAGGGGTTTGGATCTGTAAACCATCAGGCAGTGACTGGCAGCCCCACTGGGTTTGTCATCACAGCTTTAGAAACTGTAACTATGAGGGGGTTTGGATCTGTAAACCATCAGGCAGTGACTGGCAGCCCCACTGGGTTTGTCATCACAGCTTTAGAAACTGTAACTATGAGGGGTTTGGATCTGTAAACCATCAGGCAGTGACTGGCAGCCCCACTGGGTTTGTCATCACAGCTTTAGAAACTGTAACTATGAGGGGTTTGGATCTGTAAACCATCAGGCAGTGACTGGCAGCCCCACTGGGTTTGTCATCACAGCTTTAGAAACTGTAACTATGAGGGGTTTGGATCTGTAAACCATCAGGCAGTGACTGGCAGCCCCACTGGGTTTGTCATCACAGCTTTAGAAACTGTAACTATGAGGGGTTTGGATCTGTAAACCATCAGGCAGTGACTGGCAGCCCCACTGGGTTTGTCATCACAGCTTTAGAAACTGTAACTATGAGGGGGTTTGGATCTGTAAACCATCAGGCAGTGACTGGCAGCCCCACTGGGTTTGTCATCACAGCTTTAGAAACTGTAACTATGAGGGGTTTGGATCTGTAAACCATCAGGCAGTGACTGGCAGCCCCACTGGGTTTGTCATCACAGCTTTAGAAACTGTAACTATGAGGGGTTTGGATCTGTAAACCATCAGGCAGTGACTGGCAGCCCCACTG